>NC_134265.1:328489-550577 GCF_031893055.1 Leptodactylus fuscus | reverse complement strand
TATCTACAGGGTATAGAGGAGCAGATTGTATATAGTGTCCTATCTACAGGTTATAGAGCAGATTGTATATAGTGTCCTATCTACAGGTTATAGAGGAGCAGATTGTATATAGTGTCCTATCTACAGGTTATAGAGGAGCAGATAGTATATAGTGTCCTATCTACAGGTTATAGAGGAGCAGATTGTATATAGTGTCCTATCTACAGGTTATAGAGGGGCAGATTGTATATAGTGTCCTATCTACAGGGTATAGAGGAGCAGATTGTATATAGTGTCCTATCTACAGGTTATAGAGGAGCAGATTGTATATAGTGTCCTATCTACAGGTTATAGAGGAGCAGATTGTATATAGTGTCCTATCTACAGGTTATAGAGGGGCAGATTGTATATAGTGTCCTATCTACAGGGTATAGAGGAGCAGATTGTATATAGTGTCCTATCTACAGGTTATAGAGGTGCAGATTGTATATAGTGTCCTATCTACAGGTTATAGAGGAGCAGATTGTATATAGTGTCCTATCTACAGGTTATAGAGGGGCAGATGGTATATAGTGTCCTATCTACAGGTTATAAAGGGGCAGAGTGTATATAGTGTCCTATCTACAGGTTATAGAGGAGATTGTATATAGTGTCCTATCTACAGGTTATAGAGGAGCAGATTGTATATAGTGTCCTATCTACAGGTTATAGAGGGGCAGATTGTATATAGTGTCCTATCTACAGGTTATACAGGGGCAGATTGTATATAGTGTCCTATCTACAGGTTATACAGGAGCAGATTGTATATAGTGTCCTATCTACAGGTTATAGAGGAGATTGTATATAGTGTCCTATCTACAGGTTATAGAGGAGCAGATTGTATATAGTGTCCTATCTACAGGTTATAGAGGGGCAGATTGTATATAGTGTCCTATCTACAGGTTATAGAGGGGCAGATTGTATATAGTGTCCTATCTACAGGGTATAGAGGAGCAGATTGTATATAGTGTCCTATCTACAGGTTATAGAGGAGCAGATTGTATATAGTGTCCTATCTACAGGTTATAGAGGAGCAGATTGTATATAGTGTCCTATCTACAGGTTATAGAGGAGCAGATTGTATATAGTGTCCTATCTACAGGTTATAGAGGAGCAGATTGTATATAGTGTCCTATCTACAGGTTATAGAGGGGCAGATTGTATATAGTGTCCTATCTACAGGTTATAGAGGTGCAGATTGTATATAGTGTCCTATCTACAGGTTATATAGGTGCAGATTGTATATAGTGTCCTATCTACAGGTTATAGAGCAGATTGTATATAGTGTCCTATCTACAGGGTATAGAGGGGCAGATTGTATATAGTGTCCTATCTACAGGTTATAGAGCAGATTGTATATAGTGTCCTATCTACAGGTTATAGAGGAGCAGATTGTATATAGTGTCCTATCTACAGGTTATAGAGGAGCAGATTGTATATAGTGTCCTATCTACAGGTTATAGAGGAGCAGATTGTATATAGTGTCCTATCTACAGGTTATAGAGGGGCAGATTGTATATAGTGTCCTATCTACAGGGTATAGAGGGGCAGATTGTATATAGTGTCCTATCTACAGGTTATAGAGGAGCAGATTGTATATAGTGTCCTATCTACAGGTTATAGAGGGGCAGATTGTATATAGTGTCCTATCTACAGGTTATATAGGTGCAGATTGTATATAGTGTCCTATCTACAGGTTATAGAGGGGCAGATTGTATATAGTGTCCTATCTACAGGGTATAGAGGGGCAGATTGTATATAGTGTCCTATCTACAGGTTATAGAGGTGCAGATTGTATATAGTGTCCTATCTACAGGTTATAGAGGGGCAGATTGTATATAGTGTCCTATCTACAGGTTATAGAGGGGCAGATTGTATATAGTGTCCTATCTACAGGTTATAGAGGGGCAGATTGTATATAGTGTCCTATCTACAGGTTATAGAGGAGCAGATTGTATATAGTGTCCTATCTACAGGTTATAGAGGAGCAGATTGTATATAGTGTCCTATCTACAGGTTATAGAGGAGCAGATTGTATATAGTGTCCTATCTACAGGTTATAGAGGTGCAGATTGTATATAGTGTCCTATCTACAGGTTATATAGGTGCAGATTGTATATAGTGTCCTATCTACAGGTTATAGAGCAGATTGTATATAGTGTCCTATCTACAGGGTATAGAGGGGCAGATTGTATATAGTGTCCTATCTACAGGGTATAGAGGAGCAGATTGTATATAGTGTCCTATCTACAGGTTATAGAGCAGATTGTATATAGTGTCCTATCTACAGGTTATAGAGGAGCAGATTGTATATAGTGTCATATCTACAGGTTATAGAGGAGCAGATTGTATATAGTGTCCTATCTACAGGTTATAGAGGGGCAGATTGTATATAGTGTCCTATCTACAGGGTATAGAGGGGCAGATTGTATATAGTGTCCTATCTACAGGTTATAGAGGAGCAGATTGTATATAGTGTCCTATCTACAGGTTATAGAGGGGCAGATTGTATATAGTGTCCTATCTACAGGTTATATAGGTGCAGATTGTATATAGTGTCCTATCTACAGGTTATAGAGGGGCAGATTGTATATAGTGTCCTGTTCTACAGGGTATAGAGGGGCAGATTGTATATAGTGTCCTATCTACAGGTTATAGAGGTGCAGATTGTATATAGTGTCCTATCTACAGGTTATAGAGGGGCAGATTGTATATAGTGTCCTATCTACAGGTTATAGAGGGGCAGATTGTATATAGTGTCCTATCTACAGGTTATAGAGGGGCAGATTGTATATAGTGTCCTATCTACAGGTTATAGAGGAGCAGATTGTATATAGTGTCCTATCTACAGGATATAGAGGAGCAGATTGTATATAGTGTCCTATCTACAGGTTATAGAGGAGCAGATTGTATATAGTGTCCTATCTACAGGTTATAGGGGAGCAGATTGTATATAGTGTCCTATCTACAGGTTATAGAGGAGCAGATTGTATATAGTGTCCTATCTACAGGTTATAGAGCAGATTGTATATAGTGTCCTATCTACAGGTTATAGAGCAGATTGTATATAGTGTCCTATCTACAGGTTATAGAGGAGCAGATTGTATATAGTGTCCTATCTACAGGTTATAGAGGAGCAGACTGTATATAGTGTCCTATCTACAGGTTATAGAGGAGCAGATTGTATATAGTGTCCTATCTACAGGTTATAGAGGGGCAGATTGTATATAGTGTCCTATCTACAGGTTATAGAGGAGCAGATTGTATATAGTGTCCTATCTACAGGTTATAGAGCAGATTGTATATAGTGTCCTATCTACAGGTTATAGAGCAGATTGTATATAGTGTCCTATCTACAGCTTATAGAGGCAGCAGATTGTATATAGTGTCCTATCTACAGGTTATAGAGGAGCAGATTGTATATAGTGTCCTATCTACAGGTTATAGAGGAGCAGATTGTATATAGTGTCCTATCTACAGGTTATAGAGCAGATTGTATATAGTGTCCTATCTACAGGTTATAGGGAGCAGATTGTATATAGTGTCCTATCTACAGGTTATAGGGGAGCAGATTGTATATAGTGTCCTATCTACAGGTTATAGAGGAGCAGATTGTATATAGTGTCCTATCTACAGGTTATAGAGGAGCAGATTGTATATAGTGTCCTATCTACAGGTTATAGAGCAGATTGTATATAGTGTCCTATCTACAGGTTATAGAGGAGCAGATTGTATATAGTGTCCTATCTACAGGTTATAGAGGGGCAGATTGTATATAGTGTCCTATCTACAGGGTATAGAGGGGCAGATTGTATATAGTGTCCTATCTACAGGTTATAGAGCAGATTGTATATAGTGTCCTATCTACAGGTTATAGAGGAGCAGATTGTATATAGTGTCCTATCTACAGGTTATAGAGCAGATTGTATATAGTGTCCTATCTACAGGTTATAGAGGAGCAGATTGTATATAGTGTCCTATCTACAGGTTATAGAGGAGCAGATGGTATATAGTGTCCTATCTACAGGTTATAGAGGAGCAGATTGTATATAGTGTCCTATCTACAGGTTATAGAGGAGCAGATTGTATATAGTGTCCTATCTACAGCTTATAGAGCAGCAGATTGTATATAGTGTCCTATCTACAGGTTATAGAGGAGCAGATTGTATATAGTGTCCTATCTACAGGTTATAGAGGGCAGATTGTATATAGTGTCCTATCTACAGGTTATAGAGGAGCAGATTGTATATAGTGTCCTATCTACAGGTTATAGAGGAGCAGATTGTATATAGTGTCCTATCTACAGGTTATAGAGGAGCAGATTGTATATAGTGTCCTATCTACAGGTTATAGAGGGGCAGATTGTATATAGTGTCCTATCTACAGGTTATAGAGGAGCAGATTGTATATAGTGTCCTATCTACAGGTTATAGAGCAGATTGTATATAGTGTCCTATCTACAGCTTATAGAGCAGCAGATTGTATATAGTGTCCTATCTACAGGTTATAGAGGAGCAGATTGTATATAGTGTCCTATCTACAGGTTATAGAGGGGCAGATTGTATATAGTGTCCTATCTACAGGTTATAGAGGAGCAGATTGTATATAGTGTCCTATCTACAGGTTATAGAGCAGATTGTATATAGTGTCCTATCTACAGGTTATAGAGGAGCAGATTGTATATAGTGTCCTATCTACAGGTTATAGAAGAGCAGATTGTATATAGTGTCCTATCTACAGGTTATACAGGAGCAGATTGTATACAGTGTCCTATCTACAGGTTATAGAGCAGACTGTATATAGTGTCCTATCTACAGGTTATAGAGGAGCAGATTGTATATAGTGTCCTATCTACAGGTTATAGGGGAGCAGATTGTATATAGTGTCCTATCTACAGGTTATAGAGCAGACTGTATATAGTGTCCTATCTACAGGTTATAGAGGAGCAGATTGTATATAGTGTCCTATCTACAGGTTATAGAGCAGATTGTATATAATGTCCTATCTACAGGTTATAGAGGAGCAGATTGTATATAGTGTCCTATCTACAGGTTATAGGGGAGCAGATTGTATATAGTGTCCTATCTACAGGGTATAGAGGGGCAGATTGTATATAGTGTCCTATCTACAGGTTATAGAGGAGCAGATTGTATATAGTGTCCTATCTACAGGTTATAGAGGAGCAGATTGTATATAGTGTCCTATCTACAGGTTATAGGGGAGCAGATTGTATATAGTGTCCTATCTACAGGGTATAGAGGGGCAGATTGTATATAGTGTCCTATCTACAGGTTATAGAGGAGCAGATTGTATATAGTGTCCTATCTACAGGTTATAGAAGAGCAGATTGTATATAGTGTCCTATCTACAGGTTATAGAGAAGCAGATTGTATATAGTGTCCTATCTACAGGTTATAGAGAAGCAGATTGTATATAGTGTCCTATCTACAGGTTATAGGGGAGCAGATTGTATATAGTGTCCTATCTACAGGTTATAGAGGAGCAGATTGTATATAGTGTCCTATCTACAGGTTATAGGGGAGCAGATTGTATATAGTGTCCTATCTACAGGTTATAGAGGAGCAGATTGTATATAGTGTCCTATCTACAGGTTATAGGGGAGCAGATTGTATATAGTGTCCTATCTACAGGTTATAGGGGAGCAGATTGTATATAGTGTCCTATCTACAGGTTATAGGGGAGCAGATTGTATATAGTGTCCTATCTACAGGGTATAGAGGGGCAGATTGTATATAGTGTCCTATCTACAGGTTATAGAGGAGCAGATTGTATATAGTGTCCTATCTACAGGTTATAGAAGAGCAGATTGTATATAGTGTCCTATCTACAGGTTATAGAGAAGCAGATTGTATATAGTGTCCTATCTACAGGTTATAGGGGAGCAGATTGTATATAGTGTCCTATCTACAGGTTATAGAGGAGCAGATTGTATATAGTGTCCTATCTACAGGTTATAGGGGAGCAGATTGTATATAGTGTCCTATCTACAGGTTATAGAGGAGCAGATTGTATATAGTGTCCTATCTACAGGTTATAGGGGAGCAGATTGTATATAGTGTCCTATCTACAGGTTATAGAGGAGCAGATGGTATATAGTGTCCTATCTACAGGTTATAGAGTAGATTGTATATAGTGTCCTATCTACAGGTTATAGAGCGGCAGATTGTATATAGTGTCCTATCTACAGGTTATAGAGGAGCAGATTGTATATAGTGTCCTATCTACAGGTTATAGAGGAGCAGATTGTATATAGTGTCCTATCTACAGGTTATAGAGGAGCAGATTGTATATAGTGTCCTATCTACAGGTTATAGAGGAGCAGATTGTATATAGTGTCCTATCTACAGGTTATAGAGGAGCAGATTGTATATAGTGTCCTATCTACAGGTTATAGAGGAGCAGATTGTATATAGTGTCCTATCTACAGGTTATAGAGCAGATTGTATATAGTGTCCTATCTACAGGGTATAGAGGAGCAGATTGTATATAGTGTCCTATCTACAGGTTATACAGGAGCAGATTGTGTTAGAGTTAAGTCCTCCATCTTTGTATTTTGGCAGCCATCTTGTACTCTTTCACATATAAACTGTATAAGTATGTATTTTTCTGCTTAAGTCAAGGAGGCCCCTTGTTAGATTTTAAGGAATGTGATAATTAACGTTAATGCATAGGTTGCTAATCCTTATCTCTCAAGGGGCTCACTTGAGAAGATGCAGCTGACTTTGTATATCTCTTATCTCCTTTACATGATGTTTGGACACATAACCAACAAAAGTATTAATCTTATGGTCTCTGGGCACTCTGTCATATTTTATGGTATATGAAGGTCACTTAGAGTGTACAGACACAGAATCTATGTAGCTCATTGTTAATCAAGTTGCAACATGTCATCTTATCTCTTTTGCCATGATATATACATATAGACATAGTCTGGGATGTTAGCTCACACATAAGTATTTTGAATCCTTCTTTGTTTCATGGGAAAGTCCATCCCAGTGTGGAAAGTTATAATGAGATGCAGATTATAATGAGCCTCAGCCAATAGCCATGTGCCAGGCTTGTCTTATATCTCTATAACCAATCATGGTTGTATTGATTAGAATAGCCAAGCCAGCTCTTTGTCTGTAATGTATTTAAACTACCTTTTTCTTATAATAAAATCAGAACTCTTTTGATACACTACCATCTTGTGTCTTTAATCAGTTCTCCAGGCTTAAAGAAGATGGCTGCAGTCCATCTAGGCCTGCTAATTAATTATCTAATTAGGACCTCTACAACATACGGAGGGATCCATATGTCCCTATCAATTGTATATAGTGTCCTATCTACAGGTAATAGAGCAGATTGTATATAACCTCTATATATCCTCTATAACCTGTAGATAGGACACTATATACAATCTGCTCCTCTATAACCTGTAGATAGGACACTATATACAATCTGCTCCTCTATAACCTGTAGATAGGACACTATATACAATCTGCCCCTCTATATCCTGTAGATAGGACACTATATACAATCTGCTCCTCTATAACCTGTAGATAGGACACTATATACAATCTGCTCCTCTATAACCTGTAGATAGGACACTATATACAATCTGCTCCTCTATAACCTGTAGATAGGACACTATATACAATCTGCTCTATATAACCTGTAGATAGGACACTATATACAATCTGCTCCTCTATACCTTGTAGATAGGACACTATATACAATCTGCCCCTCTATAACCTGTAGATAGGACACTATATACAATCTGCTCCTCTATAACCTGTAGATAGGACACTATATACAATCTGCCCCTCTATACCCTGTAGATAGGACAGTATATACAATCTGCCCTTCTATAACCTGTAGATAGGACACTATATACAATCTGCTCCCCTATAACCTGTAGATAGGACACTATATACAATCTGCTCCCCTATAACCTGTAGATAGGACACTATATACAATCTGCTCCTCTATAACCTGTAGATAGGACACTATATACAATCTGCTCCTCTATACCCTGTAGATAGGACACTATATACAATCTGCTCCTCTATAACCTGTAGATAGGACACTATATACAATCTGCTCTATAACCTGTAGATAGGACACTATATACAATCTGTCCCTCTATACCCTGTAGATAGGACACTATATACAATCTGCTCCTCTATACCCTGTAGATAGGACACTATATACAATCTGCTCTATAACCTGTAGATAGGACACTATATACAATCTGCTCCTCTATAACCTGTAGATAGGACACTATATACAATCTGCTCCTCTATAACCTGTAGATAGGACACTATATACAATCTGCTCCTCTATAACCTGTAGATAGGACACTATATACAATCTGCTCTATAACCTGTAGATAGGACACTATATACAATCTGCTCCTCTATAACCTGTAGATAGGACACTATATACAATCTGCTCTATAACCTGTAGATAGGACACTATATACAATCTGCTCTATAACCTGTAGATAGGACACTATATACAATCTGCTCTATAACCTGTAGATAGGACACTATATACAATCTGCTCCTCTATAACCTGTAGATAGGACACTATATACAATCTGCTCCTCTATAACCTGTAGATAGGACACTATATACAATCTGCTCCTCTATAACCTGTAGCTAGGACACTATATACAATCTGCCCCTCTATACCCTGTAGATAGGACACTATATACAATCTGCTCTATAACCTGTAGATAGGACACTATATACAATCTGCTCCTCTATATCCTGTAGATAGGACACTATATACAATCTGCTCCTCTATAACCTGTAGATAGGACACTATATACAATCTGCTCCTCTATAACCTGTAGATAGGACACTATATACAATCTGCTCCTCTATAACCTGTAGATAGGACACTATATACAATCTGCTCTATAACCTGTAGATAGGACACTATATACAATCTGCTCTATAACCTGTAGATAGGACACTATATACAATCTGCTCCTCTATAACCTGTAGCTAGGACACTATATACAATCTGCTCTATAACCTGTAGATAGGACACTATATACAATCTGCTCCTCTATAACCTGTAGATAGGACACTATATACAATCTGCTCTATAACCTGTAGATAGGACACTATATACAATCTGCTCTATAACCTGTAGATAGGACACTATATACAATCTGCTCCTCTATATCCTGTAGATAGGACACTATATACAATCTGCTCCTCTATAACCTGTAGATAGGACACTATATACAATCTGCTCTTCTATATCCTGTAGATAGGACACTATATACAATCTGCCCCTCTATAACCTGTAGATAGGACACTATATACAATCTGCTCTATAACCTGTAGATAGGACACTATATACAATCTGCTCTATAACCTGTAGATAGGACACTATATACAATCTGCTCCTCTATATCCTGTAGATAGGACACTATATACAATCTGCTCCTCTATATCCTGTAGATAGGACACTATATACAATCTGCTCCTCTATATCCTGTAGATAGGACACTATATACAATCTGCTCCTCTATATCCTGTAGATAGGACACTATATACAATCTGCTCCTCTATAACCTACATATCTATAAGCTACATATCAGTAACTCTTATGGTGAGGCACACAGGGGTTAATGTGAGGGAGATGATGGGGTTAACTGCTATTACTATGAGGCACATGGAGTTACTAAAACACAAGTAATCCCCCCAAATGCCTGATAGTAATAAGTAACCCCAGTACGTACCTGTTTAGCTTCAGTTTCATTTTCCTGGAGCAGCTTCTTCCTCTTCTCTTCTGTGCTGGACGATAAGCCCCGCCTCCTCCTCTCATTGGTGGGCAGAGGACAGCAGAGAAAGGGAGGGGGGAGAGAGGGGGAGCGTCCTGCAGCGCTGACAGGAGCCCGAGCTGCAGCTCCTGTGTCTCAGCCGTTGCTGCAGCTTCGGGGCCCCCTGTTGGTGGAAAGTATTCCACCAACAGGGGGCCCCGATCATTATACTCGGGGGTCCGAAAAGACCTCCGAGAATAATGATAGCAGCGGTAGCAGCTGTCACCGGGCCCCTAATGTCCCGGGCCCTGTGGCAGCTGCTACCGCTGCTATGGTGGTAGTTACGCCACTGATGAGAGTATACAGCTGTAGTCTGACTATGAGAGTATACAGCTGTGGTCTGTCCATGGCTGTATATAGCTGTAGTCTGAACATGAGCGTATAGAACTGTGGTCTGACAAATGGAGTTTGCAGTTGTGGACAATCAGGCTGTGGTTTATGGTAAACTGTGGTCTAATTGGGGCTGTTTATTGCTGTCATCTGCAAATATGCAGATTTGTGGGTTTGAGGTGTTTGAAACTGTCACCTGGCATAGGGCAAGTGTGACTGTGTTTTGTGCATTTGTTTTCCAGTGTAGGATGTGTACAGCTGTGGACCAGTGTGTGATGTGTGTAGTTGTTTTCCGATGTGGGACATGTGCGGCTGTGGACTGGTGTGGGGTGTGTGCAGTTGTTTTCCGGTGTAGGACATGTGTGGCTATCGACCGGTGTTGGGTGTGTACAGTTGTATTCTGGTGTAGAACTTGTGCGGCTGTGGTCCGGTATGGGGTGTGTGCAGTTGTCTTCCGATGTAGGACATGTGGCTAGGGACCAGTGTGGGTTGTGTGCAGTTGTTTTCCGGCGTAGGACATGTGCGGCTGTGGATCGGTGTGGGGTGTGTACGCAGTTGTTTTCCAGTGTAGGACATGCGTGGCTGTGGACCAGTGTGGGGTGTGTGCAGTTGTTTTCCAGTGCAGGACATGTGCGGCTGTGGACCAGTATGAGGCGTGTGCAGTTGTCTTCCAGGGTAGGGCATGTGTGGCTGTGATCCGGTATGAGGTGTGTGCAGTTGTCTTCTGTTGTAGAATATGTGTGACTGTGGACAGGTGTTGGGTGTGTGCAATTGTCTTCAGGTGTAGGACATGTGTGGCTGTGGATCGGCATGAGTGTCACTCCTGTGTCCAGTCTAACTGTATTTCTTTCTACCTGCTATTATCAATCAAGCATTCTGTTGGTATGTCTCTAAGCATTTTGTAGCCATTATATCAGTTGTGATACCTGTCTGTACACCCTGCCGGGCTCCCCCTGTCTATACACCCTGCCGGGCTCCCCCTGTCTGTACACCCTGCCGGGCTCCCCCTGTCTGTACACCCTGCCGGGCTCCCCCTGTCTGTACACCCTGCCGGGCTCCCCCTGTCTGTACACCCTGCCGGGCTCCCCCTGTCTGTACACCCTGCCGGGCTCCCCCTGTCTGTACACCCTGCCGGGCTCCCCCTGTCTGTACACCCTGCCGGGCTCCCCCTGTCTGTACACCCTGCCGGGCTCCCCCTGTCTGTACACCCTGCCGGGCTCCCCCTGTCTGTACACCCTGCCGGGCTCCCCCTGTCTGTACACCCTGCCGGGCTCCCCCTGTCTGTACACCCTGCCGGGCTCCCCCTGTCTGTACACCCTGCCGGGCTCCCCCTGTCTGTACACCCTGCCGGGCTCCCCCTGTCTGTACACCCTGCCGGGCTCCCCCTGTCTGTACACCCTGCCGGGCTCCCCCTGTCTGTACACCCTGCCGGGCTCCCCCTGTCTGTACACCCTGCCGGGCTCCCCCTGTCTGTACACCCTGCTGGGCTCCCCCTGGCCCGATTGCGTCTGCTTATATGCACAGCCCATTCACACCTGATAGACATACAAACTTTGGCTTGTATAAATGTAAGGCCTCCGGTCATTTGTGCTATCAGTGTGCAATCCAAGTATGCAACTAAGTGTAGCTTCAGAATTATGCCAGAATTGCACCAGAAGGGAACAGAAGGTAACATAATCCAACTGCTGTAAACTGCTCTAACAGAAATGCTTCTCACTTTAATCACTGTTGTTCTTCCACTCCTTGTAAAAACCACTTTCCACCCCAAACCAGCCTGGTCAGTAAAGAAATCCTCATCTCTCCCTCTCTCCTACCCCACCATATAACTTTCTCTGTGCAGGTCCTCACAAACCTGCAGGCTTTCTGCCCCAGACACACACAACCCCCCCACAGCCTCTCCTACCTACACCTGCTGTCACTCCTCCTTACTCCTCCTTACTTCTGGTGACATATCTCCTAACCCTGGACCTCCCCAGCAAATCTCCACTGTCAGCCGTTTCCCCACAACTGGTGCTAGAGCACAGAACCCCCGAAATCTCCTACCAATCACACTCACTCCTACCCCTCCCCCTGCCCTCCCTGGTGCACTATGGAATGCCCACTCCGTATGTAATAAACTTGCCTACATCCACGACCTTTTTATTCTTAAACTTACATTTCTCTGTCTCACAGAAACATGGCTGACCCCCTCAGACACAGCCTCCCCCGCCGCCCTCTCCTATGGAGGTCTGCACTTCTCACATACCCCCCGCCCCAACAACAAACCTGGTGGAGGTGTAGGCGTCCTCCTGACAGACAAGTGCTCATTTGCCCCTATCCAGGCGCTACCTGCCCTCACCCCCCCATCCTTTGAAGTGCACTCTGTTCGTATCTACTCACCCTCCAACTGGCCGTCATAAATCGACCGCCGGGACCTACCGCTGCCTTTATCGACCACTTCACCACCTGGCTTACACACTTCCTACCCACAGACACCACTACCCACCATCATCATGGGTGACTTCAACATCCCCATTAACACATGCCACCCCCCCCCCACCTCCAGTCTCCTGTCCCTCACCGCCTCCTTTGGTCTCTCCCAATGGTCCTCCTCTGCCACCCACATAAAGGGGGGCACACTAGACCTAATATTCACCCGCCTCTGCTCCATATGCAACCTCTCTAACTCTCCATCCACGCTCTCGGACCACAACCTGCTGACATTCTCTGCCCTCTCCTCTTCAATAGAAACCCCAACCTCTAAACCAACGCGCCCCCACAGGAACCTCAACCGCCTTGACACCTGCACCCTCTCAGACTCTCTCCTACCACTCTCTGACATCTCCTCACTCCAGGACACAGATGCCGCTGCTGCCTTCTATAATACCACCATTACTTCAGCCCTTGATTCTGTAGCCCCCTACACATACACCAGAGCCCGACCGATCAATAGACAACCCTGGCACACTGACCTGACTAAAAAACTGAGACGTGCCTCCCGGGTTGCAGAACGCCTCTGGAAGAAAAGCCACTCTAAGGAGGATTTCCTCAGGTACAAAGAAGCAGTTCTCTCATTTAAGAACGCACTCACCTCTGCCAAGCAGGTCTACTTCACCACACTCATATCTGCACTCTCTCGCAACCCCAAACAGCTATTCTCCACCTTCAACTCCCTCCTCCGTCCTCCTGCCCCCCCTCCGACATCACTTATCTCAGTTGACGACTGACTCTTACTTTAAAACTAAAATTGACACCATCAGAGACAGTCTCACCCTACTCCCCTGACAACCCCTCTACCAACTACTTACTGTTCCTCATCCCTGACCTGTTTCTCCTCCATAACTGACGAAAAACTCTCCTCTCTAATCTCCAAATCCCACCTCACCTCCTGCGTGCTCGACCCAATTCAGTCACATCTCATCCCCAAACTCGCTGAAGTCATTACTCCAGCCCTAACCCATCTCTTCAATCTATCCCTAACCAATGGATCCTTCCCCTCAGCCTTCAAACACACCACTGTCACTCCTATACTTAAGAAACCGTCCCTCGACCCATCCTCTCCAGCCAACTATCATCCCATCTCACTGCTCCCGTACGCCTCAAAACTTCTTGAGCAGCATGTCCACTCCGAACTCTCCTATTTCTCATCCAACCTGCTTTTTGACAGACTTCAGTCAGGATTCAGACCCCGACACTCCACTGAAACTGCCCTAACAAAAGTCACTAACGACCTGCTAACCGCCAAAGCCAAGCGCCATTACTCTGTCCTCCTCCTCCTCGACCTCTCCTCTGCCTTTGACACAGTTGACCACTCCCTCCTGTTAGAAATTCTCTCATCCCTTGGTATCTCAGACCTGGCCCATTCCTGGATCTCCTCATACCTCACATTCAGCGTCTCCCACTCGCACACCACCTCCTCACCTCGCCCTCTCTTTGTAGGTGTCCCCCAGGGCTCCGTCCTAGGACCCCTCCTGTTCTCCATCTACACCCTTGGCCTGGGCCAACTCATAGAATCTCATGGCTTTCAGTACCACTGCTATGCCGATGACACCCAAATCTACATCTCTGGACCAGACATGACCTCCCTACTGGCCAGAGTTCCAGATTGTTTAGCGGCCGTAGCCTCCTTCCTCTCCTCCCGCTTTCTCAAACTCAACATGGAGAAAACAGAGTTTATCATCTTCAGCCCATCCTGTATGGCCTCTCCACCTGACCCATCCATCAAAGTTAATGGAACCACAATTACCCCTGTCCCACAGGCCCGATGCCTTGGGGTAACCCTGGACTCTGAACTATCCTTCAAGCCACATATTCAAGCCCTCAACACCTCCTGCCGCCTCCAGCTCAAGAACATCCACTGTATTCGCCCCTTCCTCACCCAGGAAACTACCAAGATGCTCGTCCAGGCCCTCATAATCTCCCTCCTAGACTACTGCAACACCCTTCTCCATGGACTCCCAGCTAACACCCTCGTCCCCCTCCAGTCCACCCTAAACTGCGCTGCTCGCTTAATCCACCTCACGCCCCGATCTTCATCAGCTGCTCCCCTCTGCCAGTCCCTCCACTGGTTACCCATAGCCCAGCGAATTGAGTTCAAGCTACTAACGCTAACATACAAAGCCATCCACACCCTGTCCCCTCCATATATCTCTGACCTCATCTCCTGCTACCTGCCCACACGTAACCTCAGATCCTCCAATGACCTCCTACTCCGCTCTGCTCTCATCCGCTCCTCACACAACCGTCTCCAAGATTTCTCTCGTGCATCCCCCTGTCACGATACTAGTGGTACAGGATCAGGAGTCCAGTCGTCGGGTAAATGCAGAGGAGGCTGGAGACAGCAGGTGGATAGCCCACAGGGGTCTGAGGCAGTAGTCCAAGAGCAGATGAGTAAAGACCAGGTAGAAGTTTGTAGTCTTTCAGGAGCTGTAGTAAAGCTACGGTGAGCTTGCAGCCAGCAGGTGAAGTTCCAAGGAACTGAAGATCTCCAGCGAGGAGGTCTCCTGGGTGTTCAGGCTGTATCCGGAATAAACAGAACACAATACCAACACAACAGGAAGTGTCAGAGTCACCTATATATAGCCAGTCCAATCAAGGTTAATACAGGGCGGGTTCCAATCATTAGCAGCAGCTGATGAGCCTCAGGAGTAGGCTCCACACAGAAGTCCAACAGGCCATGATTCCACGAGCCTGATAGCTCAGGTAGCAAGGAGACACTGAGCAAGACAGCAGGTCACAGGTTCAAATCCTGACACCCCCATACTCTGGAACTCCTTACCACGACACATAAGACTGACCCCCACAATCACAGGCTTCAAGAAGGCACTGAAGACTCCCCTATTCAGGAAGGCCTACACCCCCCTATAACACTATCACCGCACCCCCATCTGTACAGTCTCCCCCTCTCCTTCTGTCTCTACCCCTTTCCCTCATAGATTGTGGGCCCTCTACCCCACTGTGCCAGTCAGTCATTGTTAGTATTATATCTACCTGTATATTCTGTGTACTGTATGTAACCCCCAAATGTAAAGCACCATGGAATTAATGGTGCTATATAAATAATAATGGGGTGTGTGCAGTTGTTTTCCAGTGTAGGACATGTGCGGCTGTGAACCAGTGTGGGGTGTGTGTGTAATGTCCTGGTACTGCTCATCCCATTCCCTTTACTAGTCCTTGCAGACCGAGATGGTATGGACATTTGCATATAAGGTAAAGAGATTCCTCCCCCTTCATTCCTTCTATATATTTACCAGTGTTTCTATTTTACCCGAGCCAGCACACAGGGGGGGGGGGGGTCTATTAATGCGCCATCTTGTGGATGTTTTTGTGAACTACACCTGCCTATACTTGCCATTGTAATTTGAGTTGCCAGTGTACAGGAATGTCCAGTATGATCAGGTGACCTTCAGGACCAATCAAGCTCCCTTGACTGGCCTGGAGGAGGAGGAGTTACAGCCCCCCTCGAGGGGGGTTGGGGACCTTTTGTCTGGGTCTTTTGTGTGGAGCTACCAGCACATGTGGAGCTGAAAATGGCAGCCAAGTCTCAGGGCATTCCAAACAGAGATGTCTTTTCCTCTGTACTCTAGATTCTCCTCAGAGAACACTTTCCTCTGAAGCTCCAAGCCTACGAGCACTAAAGTTTACGAACCTGTTTTATCCATACATCTGGGACTTCTACACATATCTCTCTATTCAAGTAAGTCTTTGGGACAAATCTATATTTAAGAAGCCCATAGCTAGTCTGGCATAAATTGAGGGTCTCCCGCTGCTGAAAATTGTATTTGCTCTTCTACATACGTGTACCCAGTTTGTTGAGGACTAACCCCCTGGATACAGGCCATCTTTACAAGTATATACAAGTTTAACTACCCAAGCAACTACTAATTAAACTATCCAAAGCATTCCTGCTCCAAGCTCCATCACCTGCTAACTGGACACTACCTACAAAGATCGCTGTATTGTATGTGAAGAATTACTCCATATGTACATTTGTATTACTTTGTCCTGCTAGTAAAAGAGCAACGACTACCCCCGAGACCTGGTTGTCTGTTGTCATTGTCAGATATCACGTGGGGGTGGGTAGTCGGGGACATCAAAAAGGAGATTTTGTGCACATTTGGGACCCAGGGACCTCCTGAAAGCCGGTCACATCTGATATATTACCCGTGGTACCAGCCCTGGCCCTCCTGAGTGTTACATGTGCAGTTGTCTTCCAGGGTAGGGCATGTGTGGCTGTGGTCCAGTATGAGCTGTATGCAGTTGTCTTCTGGTGTAGAACATGTGCAGCTGTGGACCGGTGTGGGGTGTATGCAGTTGTATTCTGTTGTAGGACATGTGTGGCTGTGGACCAGTGTGGGGTGTGTGCCGTTGTCTTCCAGGGTAGGGCATGTTTGACTGTGGTCCGGTATGGGATGTATGCAGTTATCTTTCGTTGTAGGTCATATGCGGCTGTGGTCCGGTGTGGGGTGTGTGCAGTTGTCTTCTGGTGTAGAACATGTGTGGCTGTGGACCGGTGTGGGGTGTGTGCAGTTTTTTTCCAGTGTAGAACATGTGCAGTTGTGGACCAGTGTGGGGTGTGTGCAGTTGTCTTCCGGTGTAGGACATGTGCGGCTGTGTATTGGTGTGTAGTGTTTTCAGTTGTCTTCTGGTGTAGGACATGTGCGGCTGTGGACCAGTGTGGGGTGTGTGCAGTTGTCTTCCTGTGTAGTACATGTGCGGCTGTGGACCAGTGTGTGCAGTTGTTTTCTAGTGTAGGACATGTGCGGCTGTGGACCAGTGTGGGGTGTGTGCAGTTGTCTTCCGGTGTAGGACATGTGCGGCTGTGGACCGGTGTTGGGTGTGTGCAGTTGTCTTCCGGTGTAGGACATGTGCGGCTGTGTATTGGTGTGTAGTGTTTTCAGTTGTCTTCTGGTGTAGGACATGTGCGGCTGTGGACCAGTGTGGGGTGTGTGCAGTTGTCTTCCTGTGTAGTACATGTGCGGCTGTGGACCAGTGTGTGCAGTTGTTTTCTAGTGTAGGACATGTGCGGCTGTGGACCAGTGTGGGGTGTGTGCAATTGTCTTCCGGTGTAGGACATGTGCGGCTGTGGACCGGTGTTGGGTGTGTGCAGTTGTCTTCCGATGTAGGACATGTGCGACTGTGGACCGGTGTTGGGTGTGTGCAGTTGTCTTCTGGTGTAGGACATGTGCGGCTGTGGACTGGTGTGGGGTGTGTGCAGTTGTCTTCCGATGTAGGACATGTTCGGCTGTGGACCGGTGTGGGGTGTGTGCAGTTGTCTTCTGGTGTAGGACGTGTGTGGCTGTGGACCGGTGTGGGGTGTGTGCAGTTGTATTCCGGTGTAGGACATGTGTGGCTGTGGATCAGCATGGGGTGTGTGCAGTTGTTTTCCAGTGTAGGACATGTGCAGCTGTGGACCAGTGTGGGGTGTGTGCAGTTGTCTTCTGATGTAGGACATGTGCGGCTGTGGACCGGTGTTGGGTGTGTGCAGTTGTCTTCTGGTGTAGAACTTGTGCAGCTGTGGACCGGTGTGGGGTGTGTGCAGTTGTCTTCTGGTGTAGGACATGTGCGGCTGTGGACTGGTGTGGGGTGTGTGCAGTTGTCTTCCGATGTAGGACATGTGCGGCTGTGGACCGGTGTGGGGTGTGTGCAGTTGTCTTCTGGTGTAGGACGTGTGTGGCTGTGGACTGGTGTGGGGTGTGTGCAGTTGTATTCCGGTGTAGGACATGTGTGGCTGTGGATCAGCATGGGGTGTGTGCAGTTGTTTTCCAGTGTAGGACATGTGCGGCTGTGGACCGGTGTTGGGTGTGTGCAGTTGTCTTCTGGGGTAGAACTTGTGCAGCTGTGGACCGGTGTGGGGTGTGTGCAGTTGTCTTCCGGTGTAGGACATGTGCGGCTGTGTAGTGTGTGCAGTTGTTTTCCAGTGCAGGACATGTGCGGCTGTGGACCAGTATGAGGTGTGTGCAGTTGTCTTCCAGGGTAGGGCATGTGTGGCTGTGGTCCGGTATGGGGTGTGTGCAGTTGTCTTCTGATGTAGGACATGTGCGGCTGTGGACCGGTGTTGGGTGTGTGCAGTTGTCTTCTGGGGTAGAACTTGTGCAGCTGTGGACCGGTGTGGGGTGTGTGCAGTTGTCTTCCGGTGTAGGACATGTGCGGCTGTGGACCGGTGTGGGTGTGTGCAGTTGTCTTCCGATGTAGGACATGTGCAGCTGTGGACCGGTGTGGGGTGTGTGCAGTTGTCTTCCGGTGTAGAACATGTGTGGCTGTGTATTGGTGTGTAGTGTGTTCAGTTGTCTTCCAGTGTAGTATACAAAAATGCTGCTGCACACACTAATTTGAAGAAAATACAACCAATTTATTTACAGGAAAAAAGTGTTCACAGTCGTTGTGCCATTGGACATAAGAAAAAAATCGGCATATAAAGGACATGTGCAGCTGTGGACCGGTGTGGGGTGTGTGCAGTTGTCTTCTGGTGTAGGACATGTGTGGCTGTGGATCGGCATCGGGTGTGTGCAGTTGTTTGCCAGTGTAGGACATGTGCAGCTGTGGACCAGTGTGGGGTGTGTGCAGTTGTCTTCAGGTCTAGGACATGTACAGCTGTGGACCAGTGTGGGGTGTGTGCAGTCGTCTTCCAGTGGAGAACATTTGTGGCTGTGGATCGGTATGGGGTGTGTGCAGTTGTTTTCCAGTGTAGGACATGTGCGGCTGTGGACCAGTGTGGGGTGTATGCAGTTGTCTTCCTGTCTGGAGCAGCTATCAGAAGTGGAGGAGAAGCTCACTATCCAGCTGAGTTACATGTGTTCTGCTGGTCTGCAAAGGTCCTACCAGCCATATAGTGTTCCATCAGAGTGGCACTTCCACTGGCGCCCAGTACGCAATCTAGGAGTGGCTTCTTCTAGAACACTATGCTCCTGGGCTGTGCGCCAAAGACGATTGGTCAGACACCACCCATGAGGAGCGTAGTCATCACATAGTAGAAGGGTGTCCAGTTAGCCTGTTGTGTGCAAATGCTTCATGTGGGCGTAGCTGGGTCTGTGCTGAGTTTTTGCTTTGTTCTGATAGTGTAACTGGTTCTGGTTTCATGTTTAATTGTATGATCTCTCCCTCCTTACATTTTGCTGTATGTACTCTCCTCCCTCTCTACACTTGGATACAGTACTGCCTGTGTGATCTCTCCCTCCTTACATTCTGCTATGTGTGCTCTCTACACTCAAATACAGTACTGCCTGTATGATCTCTCCCTCCTTACATTCTGCTATGTGTGCTCCCCTCCCTCTCTACACTCAGATACAGTACTGCCTGTGTGATCTCTCCCTCCTTACATTCTGCTATGTGTGCTCTCCTCCCTCTCTACACTCGGATACAGTACTGCCTGTATGAGCTCTCCCTCCTTACATTCTGCTATGTGTGCTCTCCTCCCTCTCTACACTCGGATACTGTACTGCCTGTGTAATCTCTCCCTCCTTATATACTGCTATGTGTGCTCTCCTCCCTCTCTACACTCGGATACAGTACTGCCTGTGTGATCTCTCCCTCCTTACATTCTGCTATGTGTGCTCTCCTCCCTCTCTACACTCGGATACAGTACTGCCTGTGTGATCTCTCCCTCCTTATATACTGCTATGTGTGCTCTCCTCCTTCTCTACACTCATATACAGTACTGCCTGTGTGATCTCTCCCTCCTTATATACTGCTATGTGTGCTCTCCTCCCTCTCTACACTCGGATACAGTACTGCCTGTATGATCTCTCCCTCCTTATATACTGCTATGTGTGCTCTCCTCCCTCTCTACACTCGGATACAGTACTGCCTGTATGATCTCTCCCTCCTTATATACTGCTATGTGTGCTCTCCTCCCTCTCTACACTCGGATACAGTACTGCCTGTATGATCTCTCCCTCCTTATATACTGCTATGTGTGCTCTCCTCCCTCTCTACACTCGGATACAGTACTGCCTGTGTGATCTCTCCCTCCTTATATACTGCTATGTGTGCTCTCCTCCTTCTCTACACTCATATACAGTACTGCCTGTGTGATCTCTCCCTCCTTACATTCTGCTATGTGTGCTCTCCTCCCTCTCTACACTCGGATACAGTACTGCCTGTATGAGCTCTCCCTCCTTACATTCTGCTATGTGTGCTCTCCTCCCTCTCTACACTCGGATACTGTACTGCCTGTGTGATCTCTCCCTCCTTATATACTGCTATGTGTGCTCTCCTCCCTCTCTACACTCGGATACAGTACTGCCTGTATGAGCTCTCCCTCCTTACATTCTGCTATGTGTGCTCTCCTCCCTCTCTACACTCGGATACTGTACTGCCTGTGTGATCTCTCCCTCCTTATATACTGCTATGTGTGCTCTCCTCCCTCTCTACACTCGGATACAGTACTGCCTGTATGAGCTCTCCCTCCTTACATTCTGCTATGTGTGCTCTCCTCCCTCTCTACACTCGGATACTGTACTGCCTGTGTGATCTCTCCCTCCTTATATACTGCTATGTGTGCTCTCCTCCCTCTCTACACTCGGATACTGTACTGCCTGTGTGATCTCTCCCTCCTTACATTCTGCTATGTGTGCTCTCCTCCCTCTCTACACTCGGATACAGTACTGCCTGTATGAGCTCTCCCTCCTTACATTCTGCTATGTGTGCTCTCCTCCCTCTCTACACTCGGATACAGTACTGCCTGTATGATCTCTCCCTCCTTATATACTGCTATGTGTGCTCTCCTCCCTCTCTACACTCGGATACAGTACTGCCTGTATGATCTCTCCCTCCTTATATACTGCTATGTGTGCTCTCCTCCCTCTCTACACTCGGATACTGTACTGCCTGTGTAATCTCTCCCTCCTTATATACTGCTATGTGTGCTCTCCTCCCTCTCTACACTCGGATACAGTACTGCCTGTATGATCTCTCCCTCCTTATATACTGCTATGTGTGCTCTCCTCCCTCTCTACACTCGGATACAGTACTGCCTGTATGATCTCTCCCTCCTTATATACTGCTATGTGTGCTCTCCTCCCTCTCTACACTGGGATACAGTACTGCCTGTATGATCTCTCCCTCCTTATATACTGCTATGTGTGCTCTCCTCCCTCTCTACACTCGGATACAGTACTGCCTGTATGATCTCTCCCTCCTTATATACTGCTATGTGTGCTCTCCTCCCTCTCTACACTCGGATACAGTACTGCCTGTATGATCTCTCCCTCCTTATATACTGCTATGTGTGCTCTCCTCCCTCTCTACACTGGGATACAGTACTGCCTGTATGATCTCTCCCTCCTTATATACTGCTATGTGTGCTCTCCTCCCTCTCTACACTCGGATACAGTACTGCCTGTGTAATCTCTCCCTCCTTACATTCTGCTATGTGTGCTCTCCTCCCTCTCTACACTCGGATACAGTACTGTCTGTATGAGCTCTCCCTCCTTACATTCTGCTATGTGTGCTCTCCTCCCTCTCTACACTCGGATACAGTACTGCCTGTATGATCTCTCCCTCCTTATATACTGCTATGTGTGCTCTCCTCCCTCTCTACACTCAGATACAGTACTGCCTGTATGATCTCTCCCTCCTTATATACTGCTATGTGTGCTCTCCTCCCTCTCTACACTCAGATACAGTACTGCCTGTATGATCTCTCCCTCCTTACATTCTGCTATGTGTGCTCTCCTCCCTCTCTACACTCGGATACAGTACTGCCTGTATGAGCTCTCCCTCCTTACATTCTGCTATGTGTGCTCTCCTCCCTCTCTACACTGGGATACAGTACTGCCTGTATGATCTCTCCCTCCTTACATTCTGCTATGTGTGCTCTCCTCCCTCTCTACACTCGGATACAGTACTGCCTGTATGATCTCTCCCTCCTTATATACTGCTATGTGTGCTCTCCTCCCTCTCTACACTCGGATACAGTACTGCCTGTGTGATCTCTCCCTCCTTACATTCTGCTATGTGTGCTCTCCTCCCTCTCTACACTCGGATACAGTACTGCCTGTATGATCTCTCCCTCCTTATATACTGCTATGTGTGCTCTCCTCCCTCTCTACACTCGGATACAGTACTGCCTGTATGATCTCTCCCTCCTTATATACTGCTATGTGTGCTCTCCTCCCTCTCTACACTCGGATACAGTACTGCCTGTGTGATCTCTCCCTCCTTATATACTGCTATGTGTGCTCTCCTCCCTCTCTACACTCGGATACAGTACTGCCTGTATGATCTCTCCCTCCTTATATACTGCTATGTGTGCTCTCCTCCCTCTCTACACTCGGATACAGTACTGCCTGTATGAGCTCTCCCTCCTTACATTCTGCTATGTGTGCTCTCCTCCCTCTCTACACTGGGATACAGTACTGCCTGTATGATCTCTCCCTCCTTACATTCTGCTATGTGTGCTCTCCTCCCTCTCTACACTCGGATACAGTACTGCCTGTATGATCTCTCCCTCCTTATATACTGCTATGTGTGCTCTCCTCCCTCTCTACACTCAGATACAGTACTGCCTGTATGATCTCTCCCTCCTTACATTCTGCTATGTGTGCTCTCCTCCCTCTCTACACTGGGATACAGTATTGCCTGTATGATCTCTCCCTCCTTACATTCTGCTATGTGTGCTCTCCTCCCTCTCTACACTCGGATACAGTACTGCCTGTATGATCTCTCCCTCCTTATATACTGCTATGTGTGCTCTCCTCCCTCTCTACACTGGGATACAGTACTGCCTGTATGATCTCTCCCTCCTTATATACTGCTATGTGTGCTCTCCTCCCTCTCTACACTGGGATACAGTACTGCCTGTATGATCTCTCCCTCCTTATATACTGCTATGTGTGCTCTCCTCCCTCTCTACACTCGGATACAGTACTGCCTGTATGATCTCTCCCTCCTTATATACTGCTATGTGTGCTCTCCTCCCTCTCTACACTGGGATACAGTACTGCCTGTATGATCTCTCCCTCCTTATATACTGCTATGTGTGCACTCCTCTCTCTCTACACTGGGATACAGTACTGCCTGTATGATCTCTCCCTCCTTATATACTGCTATGTGTGCTCTCCTCCCTCTCTACACTCGGATACAGTACTGCCTGTATGAGCTCTCCCTCCTTACATTCTGCTATGTGTGCTCTCCTCCCTCTCTACACTCGGATACAGTACTGCCTGTATGATCTCTCCCTCCTTATATACTGCTATGTGTGCTCTCCTCCCTCTCTACACTCGGATACAGTACTGCCTGTATGATCTCTCCCTCCTTATATACTGCTATGTGTGCTCTCCTCCCTCTCTACACTCGGATACAGTACTGCCTGTATGATCTCTCCCTCCTTATATACTGCTATGTGTGCTCTCCTCCCTCTCTACACTGGGATACAGTACTGCCTGTATGATCTCTCCCTCCTTATATACTGCTATGTGTGCTCTCCTCCCTCTCTACACTCGGATACAGTACTGCCTGTATGAGCTCTCCCTCCTTACATTCTGCTATGTGTGCTCTCCTCCTTCTCTACACTCGGATACAGTACTGCCTGTATGATCTCTCCCTCCTTATATACTGCTATGTGTGCTCTCCTCCCTCTCTACACTCAGATACAGTACTGCCTGTATGATCTCTCCCTCCTTATATACTGCTATGTGTGCTCTCCTCCCTCTCTACACTCGGATACAGTACTGCCTGTATGAGCTCTCCCTCCTTACATTCTGCTATGTGTGCTCTCCTCCTTCTCTACACTCGGATACAGTACTGCCTGTATGAGCTCTCCCTCCTTACATTCTGCTATGTGTGTTCTCCTCCTTCTCTACACTGGGATACAGTACTGCCTGTATGATCTCTCCCTCCTTACATTCTGCTATGTGTGCTCTCCTCCCTCTCTACACTCAGATACAGTACTGCCTGTATGATCTCTCCCTCCTTATATACTGCTACGTGTGCTCTCCTCCCTCTCTACACTCGGATACAGTACTGCCTGTATGAGCTCTCCCTCCTTACATTCTGCTATGTGTGCTCTCCTCCTTCTCTACACTCGGATACAGTACTGCCTGTGTGAGCTCTCCCTCCTTACATTCTGCTATGTGTGTTCTCCTCCTTCTCTACACTGGGATACAGTACTGCCTGTATGATCTCTCCCTCCTTACATTCTGCTATGTGTGCTCTCCTCCCTCTCTACACTCGGATACAGTACTGCCTGTGTGATCTCTCCCTCCTTATATACTGCTATGTGTGCTCTCCTCCCTCTCTACACTCGGATACTGTACTGCCTGTATGATCTCTCCCTCCTTATATACTGCTATGTGTGCTCTCCTCCCTCTCTACACTCAGATACAGTACTGCCTGTGTGATCTCTCCCTCCTTATATACTGCTATGTGTGCTCTCCTCCTTCTCTACACTCGGATACAGTACTGCCTGTATGAGCTCTCCCTCCTTACATTCTGCTATGTGTGCTCTCCTCCTTCTCTACACTGGGATACAGTACTGCCTGTATGATCTCTCCCTCCTTATATACTGCTATGTGTGCTCTCCTCCCTCTCTACACTCGGATACAGTACTGCCTGTGTAATCTCTCCCTCCTTACATTCTGCTATGTGTGCTCTCCTCCCTCTCTACACTCGGATACAGTACTGCCTGTGTGATCTCTCCCTCCTTATATACTGCTATTTGTGCTCTCCTCCCTCTCTACACTCATATACAGTACTGCCTGTATGATCTCTCCCTCCTTATATACTGCTATGTGTGCTCTCCTCCCTCTCTACACTGGGATACAGTACTGCCTGTATGATCTCTCCCTCCTTATATACTGCTATGTGTGCTCTCCTCCCTCTCTACACTCGGATACAGTACTGCCTGTATGATCTCTCCCTCCTTACATTCTGCTATGTGTGCTCTCCTCCCTCTCTACACTCGGATACAGTACTGCCTGTGTAATCTCTCCCTCCTTATATACTGCTATGTGTGCTCTCCTCCTTCTCTACACTGGGATACAGTACTGCCTGTGTGATCTCTCCCTCCTTACATTCTGCTATGTGTGCTCTCCTCCCTCTCTACACTGGGATACAGTACTGCCTGTGTAATCTCTCCCTCCTTATATACTGCTATGTGTGCTCTCCTCCTTCTCTACACTCGGATACAGTACTGCCTGTATGAGCTCTCCCTCCTTACATTCTGCTATGTGTGCTCTCCTCCTTCTCTACACTGGGATACAGTACTGCCTGTATGATCTCTCCCTCCTTACATTCTGCTATGTGTGCTCTCCTCCCTCTCTACACTCGGATACAGTACTGCCTGTGTGATCTCTCCCTCCTTACATTCTGCTATGTGTGCTCTCCTCCCTCTCTACACTCGGATACAGTACTGCCTGTGTGATCTCTCCCTCCTTATATACTGCTATTTGTGCTCTCCTCCCTCTCTACACTCATATACAGTACTGCCTGTATGATCTCTCCCTCCTTATATACTGCTATGTGTGCTCTCCTCCCTCTCTACACTGGGATACAGTACTGCCTGTATGATCTCTCCCTCCTTATATACTGCTATGTGTGCTCTCCTCCCTCTCTACACTCGGATACAGTACTGCCTGTGTGATCTCTCCCTCCTTACATTCTGCTATGTGTGCTCTCCTCCCTCTCTACACTCGGATACAGTACTGCCTGTGTGATCTCTCCCTCCTTATATACTGCTATTTGTGCTCTCCTCCCTCTCTACACTCATATACAGTACTGCCTGTATGATCTCTCCCTCCTTATATACTGCTATGTGTGCTCTCCTCCCTCTCTACACTCGGATACAGTACTGCCTGTATGATCTCTCCCTCCTTACATTCTGCTATGTGTGCTCTCCTCCCTCTCTACACTCGGATACAGTACTGCCTGTGTAATCTCTCCCTCCTTATATACTGCTATGTGTGCTCTCCTCCTTCTCTACACTGGGATACAGTACTGCCTGTGTGATCTCTCCCTCCTTACATTCTGCTATGTGTGCTCTCCTCCCTCTCTACACTGGGATACAGTACTGCCTGTGTAATCTCTCCCTCCTTATATACTGCCTGTATGATCTCTCCCTCCTTATATACTGCTATGTGTGCTCTCCTCCCTCTCTACACTCCGATACAGTATTGCCTGTGTGATCTCTCCCTCCTTACATTCTGCTGTGAGAGCCTTGTGGGGGAGGGGGAGAACTTTATATTTTATTCCTAGAATTGTTTCTGATTCCACATGTAGTCGCCAACCAATGCTCGCTGCCCATATCCACACTTGGACTTCCAAGTGCTTTCTGATACAAGAAACCCATGACTAAGTTTCTACTCTGAGGGGCACCCATGGTTGGCTACTCACTTACGGGCCATTCTTGGATTCTGTTAAATTCTCTTACAAGTTCTATGATTTTGTTGCACATGAAGGACTCGTCTGCAAGCAGATTCTGGTTTTATTACACACAAATCAGAAAGGCAACAGGTCAAAGTTTGCAGTGATGTAACTGATGATGTCAGTGCTCTATTACATCACAATAAGTGATGATGTAAGAAGATGTGTGAGTCCAGCGCTCTATGATATCACCCAGCAGAGTCAGTCCAGGCCTCAAGCGCATTACACTAAGAGGATAGAAGAGGCGTCAGTCTAGTGCTCAGCCAGAGGGGCAATGTCAGGGTAAGGAAGGAGTTAGTCTTGTGCTCCATGACATCACATTTGAGGAAGTGTCATCATCCAGAGTGCTGTCTGTCCAGTGCTCTGACGTCATATATAGGGCAGTGCCTATGGAAGGAGAGTTATCAGTGCAGTGCTCTATGACATCACAGATGGGGTAGTGTCATTATCAGGAGAGGTGTCAGTCCTGTACCTATGACATCATAGTCAGGGCAGTGTCAGTCCTGTTCTCTATGACATCACAGTAAGTGAGAACTTATGGAGAGGGATCAATAACAGATAAAATTCAGTTTTCTGTCACAGCAGTGGTCATACCAGGTGAAGTTCTTGTCTGGTTCTAGGGCAGTGCACATTTTATTTAAGGGGTCAGCTGGTCTATGTTTTCCCCAGTTCACATAATCTGTAGGTTGCCCATCTGTCCAATATAGGAGGCCCCAAATTCTATGCCGACGGAGCCCGATCCACAATCCAGATGACTCTCTAGTGATGTTCGCAGCTGCAGTGGCCACCAGGTCCTGGGTGTTCCTATCTGGTATACTGAGTAGATCTGTGTAGTAGCGGCGGCAATAGCGCAGGGCCTCCCACCAGTTCAACGGGGTCATCATCACGTAAATACCAGAAATGTCACCTATTACAAGATCACACAAAAGAATCTGAGACTCAGTTTTGTTCTGTATTTACCTATTGATAATCCTGAAGGGACTTACAATGTCTGGTACCAATCTGGGGAGCCCTAAAGCTACCATCCAAACTATGAGCCTGGAGGAATGGGCCAAGAGATCTGGAGCAGAGAACAGAAGAGTGTGCACGGAGAGAAAGAAGGTCTGCAGAAGTAGAGGTGGTCTGGCGGAATGAACCAAGGGATATACATGGGATGAGAGGGATCTGGAAGAAAGGACACTAGGAAGGTTCTGTAGAAAGTGACAGAAGAGCCTACAGGGGAACAGAGAAGTCCTGAGAAGTAGACCAATGTATTTCCAATGTATTTGCAGGAACAGAGGGGTCTGAAGGAATGAACCGAGAAGTTTGCAGAGGGAGACACAGATACAGGGGGGTCTGGAGGAGGTGACAGAAATGTGAAGAGGATGGAAGAGGAGTGTGGAGAAGGGACAAAGAAGTCTGGAGAACTGGAAACAGAAGTATGAAAACTTGACAGAAAGCAAGGCCTGTGCCAGAGGCCAAGGCAAGATGTGCTGCATATCAATGTGCTATCTACCTCTGCAGCTCATACTGGTCTGGCTGGTAAATGTGACGGTCACTTTCGGGGTGCTGCTTCTGGTTATAGGACTTTGCGAGCTTTGTGCTGAGTCGTTGCAGGAGCAAATGGCTCTTGTTCCAAAGAAGTTGAAGGAATCTCTGGTGTTGCCAGTCATGGTGGAGGCCACACTAATGTTACCTGAGAATAGAGGACAAATCACAGGAATGGATCATTATTATTGGACGTATGGGAAGGATCAGATGTACAACATGCCTGTACTAAGAATTCTACAGAGTTATCTGCCCAAGTATGCGGATGAATTCCACCATCTAACAATGTACGAAACCCAAGCGAAGGGAACTAAGTGTTTCCAAAACTATTTCTGACTAAGTCAAAAAACCATAAAACTTGGGAATGTGTGACCAGAATAATTCAGATCGTGCAACAAATAGTAAAGGCTCACACGATTCTCCCATCACCACCTCTTATGTGTCCTCCACAAGCCCATCGCCATCGCTTACCTGTCCTCTATAGAGGGTACACTGCTCAAAAAAACTAAAGGGCCCCCCAATAACTTCCTGGATCTGAAGGAATGAAATCTTCTCATTGTTTGTTCTGTACAAAGCTGAATGTGATGACAACAAAATCCCAGAAACATCATCAATGGAAATCACATTTAACCAATTGAGACCTGGATTTGGAGTCCGCCCCCAAAATTAAAGTGGAAAAACCCTCTACACCAGGGATAGGAAACCTTCAGCTCTCCAGCTGCTGTGAAGCTACAACTCCCATCATGCTCCATTCACCTTCATTGGAGTTCCAAGAACAGCAGAGCAAGTATGCATGCTGGGAGTTGTAGTTTTGCAACAGCTGGAGAGCCGTACGTTCCCTACCCCTGCTCTACATGCTGATCCAACTGTGATGTAATGTCCATAAAACCTGTCAGTATGAGGCTGAGTAGTGTGTGCGACCTCCACGTGGCTGTATGACCTCCCTACAACACCTGGACATGCTCCTGATGAGGCTGAGTAGTGTGTGTGACCTCCACGGGCCTGTATGACCTCCCTACAACACCTGGACATGCTCCTGATGAGACTGAGTAGTGTGTGTGACCTCCACGTGTCTGTATGACCTCCCTACAACACCTGGACATGCTCCTGATGAGGCTGAGTAGTGTGTGTGACCTCCTTGGGCCTGTATAACCTCCCTACAACACCTGGGCATGCTCCTGATGAGGCTGAGTAGTGTGTGTGACCTCCACGGGCCTGTATGACCTCCCTACAACACCTGGACATGCTCCTGATGAGGCTGAGTAGTGTGTGTGACCTCCACGTGTCTGTATGACCTCCCTACAACACCTGGACATGCTCCTGATGAGGCTGAGTAGTGTGTGTGACCTCCACGTGTCTGTATGACCTCCCTACAACACCTGGACATGCTCCTGATGAGGCTGAGTAGTGTGTGTGACCTCCTTGGGCCTGTATAACCTCCCTACAACACCTGGACATGCTCCTGATGAGGCTGAGTAGTGTGTGTGACCTCCACGGGCCTGTATGACCTCCCTACAACACCTGGCCATGCTCCTGATGAGGCTGAGTAGTGTGTGTGACCTCCACGGGCCTGTATGACCTCCCTACAACACCTGGACATGCTCCTGATGAGGCTGAGTAGTGTGTGTGACCTCCTTGGGCCTGTATAACCTCCCTACAACACCTGGGCATGCTCCTGATGAGGCTGAGTAGTGTGTGTGACCTCCACGGGCCTGTATGACCTCCCTACAACACCTGGACATGCTCCTGATGAGGCTGAGTAGTGTGTGTGGCCTCCACGTGGCTGTATGACCTCCCTACAACACCTGGGCATGCTCCTGATGAGGCTGAGTAGTGTGTGTGGCCTCCACGTGGCTGTATAACCTCCCTACAACACCTGGGCATGCTCCTGATGAGGCTGAGTAGTGTGTGTGACCTCCATGGGTCTGTATGACCTCCCTACAACACCTGGGCATGCTCCTGATGAGACTGAGTAGTGTGTGTGACCTCCACGTGTCTGTATGACCTCCCTACAACACCTGGGCATGCTCCTGATGAGACTGAGTAGTGTGTGTGACCTCCACGTGTCTGTATGACCTCCCTACAACACCTGGACATGCTCCTGATGAGACTGAGTAGTGTGTGTGACCTCCACGTGTCTGTATGACCTCCCTACAACACCTGGACATGCTCCTGATGGGGCTGAGTAGTATGTGTGACCTCCACGTGTCTGTATGACCTCCCTACAACACCTGGACATGCTCCTGATGAGGCTGAGTAGTGTGTGTGACCTCCACAGGCCTGTATGACCTCCCTACAACACCTGGACATGCTCCTGATGAGACTGAGTAGTGTGTGTGACCTCCCCGGGCCTGTATAACCTCCCTACAACACCTGGACATGCTCCTGATGAGGCTGAGTAGTGTGTGTGACCTCCACGGGCCTGTATAACCTCCCTACAACACCTGGGCATGCTCCTGATGAGACTGAGTAGTGTGTGTGACCTCCACGTGTCTGTATGACCTCCCTACAACACCTGGACATGCTCCTGATGAGACTGAGTAGTGTGTGTGACCTCCACGTGTCTGTATGACCTCCCTACAACACCTGGACATGCTCCTGATGGGGCTGAGTAGTATGTGTGACCTCCACGTGTCTGTATGACCTCCCTACAACACCTGGACATGCTCCTGATGAGGCTGAGTAGTGTGTGTGACCTCCACAGGCCTGTATGACCTCCCTACAACACCTGGACATGCTCCTGATGAGGCTGAGTAGTGTGTGTGACCTCCACGGGCCTGTATAACCTCCCTACAACACCTGGGCATGCTCCTGATGAGACTGAGTAGTGTGTGTGACCTCCACGTGTCTGTATGACCTCCCTACAACACCTGGGCATGCTCCTGATGAGACTGAGTAGTGTGTGTGACCTCCACGGGCCTGTATGACCTCCCTACAACACCTGGACATGCTCCTGATGAGGCTGAGTAGTGTGTGTGACCTCCACGTGTCTGTATGACCTCCCTACAACACCTGGACATGCTCCTGATGAGGCTGAGTAGTGTGTGTGACCTCCACGTGTCTGTATGACCTCCCTACAACACCTGGGCATGCTCCTGATGAGGCTGAGTAGTGTGTGTGACCTCCACGGGCCTGTATGACCTCCCTACAACACCTGGGCATGCTCCTGATGAGACTGAGTAGTGTGTGTGGCCTCCACGTGTCTGTATGACCTCCCTACAACACCTGGACATGCTCCTGATGAGGCTGAGTAGTGTGTGTGGCCTCCACGTGTCTGTATGACCTCCCTACAACACCTGGACATGCTCCTGATGAGACTGAGTAGTGTGTGTGACCTCCACGTGGCTGTATGACCTCCCTACAACACCTGGGCATGCTCCTGATGAGGCTGAGTAGTGTGTGTGACCTCCCCGGGCCTGTATAACCTCCCTACAACACCTGGACATGCTCCTGATGAGGCTGAGTAGTGTGTGTGACCTCCACGGGCCTGTATGACCTCCCTACAACACCTGGACATGCTCCTGATGAGGCTGAGTAGTGTGTGTGACCTCCACGGGCCTGTATGACCTCCCTACAACACCTGGGCATGCTCCTGATGAGACTGAGTAGTGTGTGTGACCTCCACGTGTCTGTATGACCTCCCTACAACACCTGGACATGCTCCTGATGAGGCTGAGTAGTGTGTGTGACCTCCACGGGCCTGTATGACCTCCCTACAACACCTGGACATGCCCCTGATGAGGCTGAGTAGTGTGTGTGACCTCCACGTGTCTGTATGAGCTCCCTACAACACCTGGACATGCTCCTGATGAGGCTGAGTAGTGTGTGTGACCTCCACGGGCCTGTATAACCTCCCTACAACACCTGGGCATGCTCCTGATGAGACTGAGTAGTGTGTGTGACCTCCACGTGTCTGTATGACCTCCCTACAACACCTGGACATGCTCCTGATGAGGCTGAGTAGTGTGTGTGACCTCCACAGGCCTGTATGACCTCCCTACAACACCTGGACATGCTCCTGATGAGGCTGAGTAGTGTGTGTGACCTCCACGGGCCTGTATAACCTCCCTACAACACCTGGGCATGCTCCTGATGAGACTGAGTAGTGTGTGTGACCTCCACGTGTCTGTATGACCTCCCTACAACACCTGGGCATGCTCCTGATGAGACTGAGTAGTGTGTGTGACCTCCCTGGCCCTGTATGACCTCCCTACAACACCTGGGCATGCTCCTGATGAGGCTGAGTAGTGTGTGTGACCTCCACGTGTCTGTATGACCTCCCTACAACACCTGGACATGCTCCTGATGAGGCTGAGTAGTGTGTGTGACCTCCACGGGCCTGTATGACCTCCCTACAACACCTGGGCATGCTCCTGATGAGACTGAGTAGTGTGTGTGGCCTCCACGTGTCTGTATGACCTCTCTACAACACCTGGACATGCTCCTAATGAGGCTGAGTAGTGTGTGTGACCTCCACGTGTCTGTATGACCTCCCTACAACACCTGGACATGCTCCTGATGAGGCTGAGTAGTGTGTGTGACCTCCACGTGTCTGTATGACCTCCCTACAACACCTGGGCATGCTCCTGATGAGACTGAGTAGTGTGTGTGACCTCCCCGGGCCTGTATAACCTCCCTACAACACCTGGACATGCTCCTGATGAGGCTGAGTAGTGTGTGTGACCTCCACGGGCCTGTATGACCTCCCTACAACACCTGGACATGCTCCTGATGAGGCTGAGTAGTGTGTGTGACCTCCACGGGCCTGTATGACCTCCCTACAACACCTGGGCATGCTCCTGATGAGACTGAGTAGTGTGTGTGACCTCCACGTGTCTGTATGACCTCCCTACAACACCTGGACATGCTCCTGATGAGGCTGAGTAGTGTGTGTGACCTCCACGGGCCTGTATGACCTCCCTACAACACCTGGACATGCCCCTGATGAGGCTGAGTAGTGTGTGTGACCTCCACGTGTCTGTATGAGCTCCCTACAACACCTGGACATGCTCCTGATGAGGCTGAGTAGTGTGTGTGACCTCCACGTGTCTGTATGAGCTCCCTACAACACCTGGACATGCTCCTGATGAGTCTGAGTAGTGTGTGTGACCTCCACGTGTCTGTATGACCTCCCTACAACACCTGGACATGCCCCTGATGAGGCTGAGTAGTGTGTGTGACCTCCACGTGTCTGTATGAGCTCCCTACAACACCTGGACATGCTCCTGATGAGTCTGAGTAGTGTGTGTGACCTCCACGTGTCTGTATGACCTCCCTACAACACCTGAACATGCTCCTGATGAGACTGAGTAGTGTGTGTGACCTCCACGGGCCTGTATGACCTCCCTACAACACCTGGACATGCTCCTGATGAGGCTGAGTAGTGTGTGTGACCTCCACAGGCCTGTATGACCTCCCTACAACACCTGGACATGCTCCTGATGAGGCTGAGTAGTGTGTGTGACCTCCACGTGTCTGTATGACCTCCCTACAACACCTGGACATGCTCCTGATGAGACTGAGTAGTGTGTGTGGCCTCCACGTGTCTGTATGACCTCCCTACAACACCTGGGCATGCTCCTGATGAGGCTGAGTAGTGTGTGTGACCTCCACGTGTCTGTATGACCTCCCTACAACACCTGGACATGCTCCTGATGAGGCTGAGTAGTGTGTGTGACCTCCACGTGTCTGTATGACCTCCCTACAACACCTGGGCATGCTCCTGATGAGGCTGAGTAGTGTGTGTGACCTCCCCGGGCCTGTATGACCTCCCTACAACACCTGGACATACTCCTGATGGGGCTGAGTAGTGTGTGTGACCTCCACGTGTCTGTATGACCTCCCTACAACACCTGGACATGCTCCTGATGAGGCTGAGTAGTGTGTGTGACCTCCACGGGCCTGTATGACCTCCCTACAACACCTGGACATGCTCCTGATGAGGCTGAGTAGTGTGTGTGACCTCCACGTGGCTGTATGACCTCCCTACAACACCTGGACATGCTCCTGATGAGACTGAGTAGTGTGTGTGACCTCCACGTGTCTGTATGACCTCCCTACAACACCTGGACATGCTCCTGATGAGACTGAGTAGTGTGTGTGACCTCCACGTGTCTGTATGACCTCCCTACAACACCTGGACATGCTCCTGATGAGGCTGAGTAGTGTGTGTGGCCTCCACGTGGCTGTATGACCTCCCTACAACACCTGGACATGCTCCTGATGAGGCTGAGTAGTATGTGTGACCTCTACGTGTCTGTATGACCTCCCTACAACACCTGGGCATGCTCCTGATGAGACTGAGTAGTGTGTGTGACCTCCACGTGTCTGTATGACCTCCCTACAACACCTGGGCATGCTCCTGATGAGACTGAGTAGTGTGTGTGACCTCCACGGGCCTGTATGACCTCCCTACAACACCTGGACATGCTCCTGATGAGGCTGAGTAGTGTGTGTGACCTCCCCGTGTCTGTATGACCTCCCTACAACACCTGGACATGCTCCTGATGAGGCTGAGTAGTGTGTGTGACCTCCACGTGTCTGTATGACCTCCCTACAACACCTGGACATGCTCCTGATGAGGCTGAGTAGTGTGTGTGACCTCCACGTGTCTGTATGACCTCCCTACAACACCTGGACATGCTCCTGATGAGGCTGAGTAGTGTGTGTGGCCTCCACGTGGCTGTATGACCTCCCTACAACACCTGGACATGCTCCTGATGAGGCTGAGTAGTATGTGTGACCTCTACGTGTCTGTATGACCTCCCTACAACACCTGGGCATGCTCCTGATGAGACTGAGTAGTGTGTGTGACCTCCACGTGTCTGTATGACCTCCCTACAACACCTGGGCATGCTCCTGATGAGACTGAGTAGTGTGTGTGACCTCCACGGGCCTGTATGACCTCCCTACAACACCTGGACATGCTCCTGATGAGGCTGAGTAGTGTGTGTGACCTCCCCGTGTCTGTATGACCTCCCTACAACACCTGGACATGCTCCTGATGAGGCTGAGTAGTGTGTGTGACCTCCACGTGTCTGTATGACCTCCCTACAACACCTGGACATGCTCCTGATGAGGCTGAGTAGTGTGTGTGACCTCCACGGACCTGTATGACCTCCCTACAACACCTGGACATGCTCCTGATGAGGCTGAATAGTGTATGTGGCCTCCACGTGTCTGTATGACCTCCCTACAACACCTGGGCATGCTCCTGATGAGGCTGAGTATTGTGTATAACCTCCATGTGTCTGTATGACCTCCCTACAACACCTGGACATGCTCCTGATGAGGCTAAATAGTGTGTGTGACCTCCACGTGTCTGTATGACCTCCCTACAACACCTGGACATGCTCCTGATGAGGCTGAATAGTGTATGTGGCCTCCACGTGTCTGTATGACCTCCCTACAACACCTGGACATGCTCCTGATGAGGCTGAGTAGTGTGTGTGACCTCCACCGGCCTGTATGACCTCCCTACAACACCTGGACATGCTCCTGATGAGGCTGAGTAGTGTGTGTGGCCTCCACAGGCCTGTATGACCTCCCTACAACACCTGGACATGCTCCTGATGAGGCTGAGTAGTGTGTGTGACCTCCACGGACCTGTATGACCTCCCTACAACACCTGGACATGCTCCTGATGAGGCTGAATAGTGTATGTGGCCTCCACGTGTCTGTATGACCTCCCTACAACACCTGGGCATGCTCCTGATGAGGCTGAGTATTGTGTATAACCTCCATGTGTCTGTATGACCTCCCTACAACACCTGGACATGCTCCTGATGAGGCTAAATAGTGTGTGTGACCTCCACGTGTCTGTATGACCTCCCTACAACACCTGGACATGCTCCTGATGAGGCTGAGTAGTGTGTGTGACCTCCACGTGTCTGTATGACCTCCCTACAACACCTGGACATGCTCCTGATGAGGCTGAATAGTGTATGTGGCCTCCACGTGTCTGTATGACCTCCCTACAACACCTGGACATGCTCCTGATGAGGCTGAGTAGTGTGTGTGATCTCCACGTGTCTGTATGACCTCCCTACAACACCTGGACATGCTCCTGATGAGACTGAGTAGTGTGTGTGACCTCCACGTGTCTGTATGACCTCCCTACAACACCTGGACATGCTCCTGATGAGGCTGAGTAGTGTGTGTGACCTCCCCGGGCCTGTATGACCTCCCTACAACACCTGGACATGCTCCTGATGAGGCTGAGTAGTGTGTGTGACCTCCACGTGTCTGTATGAGCTCCCTACAACACCTGGACATGCTCCTGATGAGGCTGAGTAGTGTGTGTGATCTCCACGTGTCTGTATGACCTCCCTACAACACCTGGGCATGCTCCTGATGAGGCTGAGTAGTGTGTGTGACCTCCACGTGTCTGTATGACCTCCCTACAACACCTGGACATGCTCCTGATGAGGCTGAGTAGTGTGTGTGGCCTCCACGTGTCTGTATGAGCTCCCTACAACACCTGGCCATGCTCCTGATGAGGCTGAGTAGTGTGTGTGACCTCCACGTGTCTGTATGACCTCCCTACAACACCTGGGCATGCTCCTGATGAGGCTGAGTAGTGTGTGTGACCTCCACGTGTCTGTATGACCTCCCTACAACACCTGGACATGCTCCTGATGAGGCTGAGTAGTGTGTGTGACCTCCACGTGTCTGTATGACCTCCCTACAACACCTGGACATGCTCCTGATGAGGCTGAGTAGTGTGTGTGACCTCCATGGGCCTGTATGACCTCCCTACAACACCTGGGCATGCTCCTGATGAGGCTGAGTAGTGTGTGTGACCTCCACGTGGCTGTATGACCTCCCTACAACACCTGGACATGCTCTTGATGAGGCTGAGTAGTGTGTGTGACCTCCACAGGCCTGTATGACCTCCCTACAACACCTGGAAATGCTCCTGATGAGGCTGAGTAGTGTGTGTGGCCTCCACGTGTCTGTATGACCTCCCTACAACACCTGGACATGCTCCTGATGAGGGTGAGTAGTGTGTGTGACCTCCACGTGTCTGTATGAGCTCCCTACAACACCTGGCCATGCTCCTGATGAGGCTGAGTAGTGTGTGTGACCTCCACGTGTCTGTATGAGCTCCCTACAGCACCTGGCCATGCTCCTGATGAGGCTGAGTAGTGTGTGTGACCTCCACGTGTCTGTATGACCTCCCTACAACACCTGGCCATGCTCCTGATGAGGCTGAGTAGTGTGTGTGACCTCCACGTGTCTGTATGACCTCCCTACAACACCTGGACATGCTCCTGATGAGGCTGAGTAGTGTGTGTGGCCTCCACGTGTCTGTATGAGCTCCCTACAACACCTGGCCATGCTCCTGATGAGGCTGAGTAGTGTGTGTGACCTCCACGTGTCTGTATGACCTCCCTACAACACCTGGCCATGCTCCTGATGAGGCTGAGTAGTGTGTGTGACCTCCACGTGTCTGTATGACCTCCCTACAACACCTGGACATGCTCCTGATGAGGCTGAGTAGTGTGTGTGACCTCCACGTGTCTGTATGACCTCCCTACAACACCTGGACATGCCCCTGATGAGGCTGAGTAGTGTGTGTGACCTGCACGGGCCTGTATAACCTCCCTACAACACCTGGACATGCTCCTAATGAGGCTGAGTAGTGTGTGTGACCTCCACGGACCTGTATGACCTCCCTACAACACCTGGGCATGCTCCTGATGAGGTTGTGATGGTCTCCTAAGGGATCTCCTCCAAGACCTGGACTAAAGCATCTGCCAACTCCTGGACAGTCTGTTGTGCAACGTGACGTTGGTGGATGGAGCGAGACTGTTTGTCCCAGATGTGCTCCATCGGATTCAGGTCTGGGGAACGGACGGGCCAGTCCATAGCCAGTCATAGCCATAGCCAATGGACGGGCCAGTCCATATCTTCAATGCCTTCATCTTGCAGGAACTGCTGAAACACTCCAGCCACATCAGGTCTTGCATTGTCCTGCATTAGGAGGGACCCAGATCCAACTGCACCAACATATAGTCTCACAAGGGGTCTGAGGATCTCATCTCAGTACCTAATATCAGTGCCTAAGTTGCAAATCGTGGTGCTCTGTGGCAAATGCCAAGCATCCTGCATGGTGTTAGACTGTGAGCATAACCCCTATCGGTGGACGTCGGGCCCTCAGACCATCCTCATGGAGTCAGTTTCTAACCGTTTTTGCAGACACATGCACATTTGTGGCCTGCTGTAGGTCATTTTGCAGGGCTCTGGCAGTGGTCCTCCTGTTCCTCCTTGCACAAAGGCGGAGGTAGCGGTCCTGCTGCTTGGTTGTTGCCTTTAGTCCAGGTTTGGGAGGAGATCCCTCAGGAGACCATCCGCAACCTCATCAGGAGCATGCCCAGGTGTTGTAGGGAGGTCATACAGGCCCGGGGAGGCCCCACACACTACTCAGCCTCATACTGACAGGTTTTAAGGACATTACATCAAAATTGGATCAGCCTGTAGTGCGGTTTTCCACTTTAATTTAGGAGGTGGGGGGGGGGGGGGGCTCCTAATCCAGGCCTCCATTGGTTAAGAAATGTGATTTCCATTGATGATTTTTGTGGGATTTTGTTGTCATCACAGTCAACTTTGTACAGAAAACCAATGAGAAGATTTCATTCCTTCAGATCTAGGAGGTGTTATTGGGGGGCCCTTTAGTTTTTGGAGTAGTGTATATATAATGTGATGTACCTATATAGGACATGAATCCTTATTCCAACAGTGATTACAGATCTGATTTCCATGTCACCGGTTTACAGCAAAGTCCTGAGGCTGAGACTAACAGAAATGGCCGTGCAGCTATGGAGGACTCGGCCCACCTGGATCCACTCTTTACATTGACTACAGAAATATGAAGGGAGACTCACCACTAAAGCTGTAGGACAAGGCCCAAACCTCATCACTCCTGAGCTGCTGGATGTAATGAGATCCTGTGGAAACTGCCACTTGCACCCAGGTGTATTGCCAGGATCCAGACATAGTGTCATCCCAGGTGGCATTTGATGGGAAGGAGAAGCCATCCATTATCATTCCTTGTGTTTGTCCAGAGACCGTAAGAACCACCAGGAAGGTGGATAAGCCTGCGGGAGCATGCACCAGCTGAGATGTTTGGAACATAGTGGTTGGCATCACAATGGACATGAAGGGTTTAAGGGATGTTCCTTCAGAGTTAGCATTTCCTGAGCCGACCATAAGAACCATCACGTCATGGTCACAGTCGATGCGGAGAGCTGATGTGCTAATGGGCTGTGTATATACCTCTCCCCGCCCGAGACTTGCACTGGCCACTTCAGCAGACGTGTTAGAAACCTTCACCATAGTGGATTCAGAAGCTATGACATAAATGTTATCATTTTTTCGGTATGAAACAGAAGGTGGAGGAAGAAGAAAGGATTTATCCCAGCTGGAGACTGGAAGCAGCTGATCATACACGTAGCCATAGTGATACCCAAAATAATATTGAAAGATTTGGTGTCCACTTATCACCACAATGGGGCTATCAGCTTGTATGAAGGTGCCTGTAAGGTCACCCCCAAACAGTTGGACCTGAGCTCCTTGGTAGGCTGGGAGTTTAAAGCTCACTGAGCTGCCTGATGAGAAGGACAACCCTTTAAATGTTACGGAGCCACCTTGTAAAGTCACCGTCACTGACGTTTCTCTATTCAGGCTCAATATGGCAAATTGTGAGTTACCTGGCAGGACAGAGTTGGGGGTGATAACATAGTACCGGGGACCTAAAAGATCAACTGGGTACACATAAGCGTAGTCATAGCCATCCGTAGCCCACACCTGGGTGATAACACAAATGTTGTTATTTGCAGAGACAAGGACGACCCCAGAAGTGGAAATATCACTGCCAGATAGCATGGCAGTGCTGGGCAGCGTGACGCTCACTGCCTCCCCCTGCTGGAGAGTAACGTTCTGGTAGAAACTGGTCCCCTGCACACTGATATTGACCAATGTACAACAGCTAAGTCCATGGACAATGAGATCAAAGCGGGTAGAGTAGGATCCTACCGAGGCCACTTCCAGGAAACTTGTGACAAATTGCTTTCCCATGAAGAATGATAATGAGTCTGCAAAGTAAGAACAAAGAGAGGAGGGCGTGAGAAAAAACCAAGAATGATTGACAAACTTTATCATCGCCATCATACCCAAGAACAGGGATGAACATGAAGACACCAGTGTGAACAGCTCCAAGTAATACAATCTACAGACAACAGGTGGAAAACATCATAAACTGCATATAAGCATGGTATACATAGTATATAGGGTGCAGGGTGCTCTCCACTCCTAGACGTGCGCTCTCGGAGGAGGCGGCTCACTACATTGGACTTCCTGGCTCTCCCCAAGGTACACACTTCCTAGTTACAACTTGAATACAGTCTCTGAAATGTTTTGTGGAGGATGTCAGCTTGTGTAACCTCCATTATGTATTTGAGATGTGTGCTGACAGCAGCCATTTTGTGAGACCATGCCATGTGGTCACAGACTCCATTTTGGATTTTGAGACACCTTTGTTTAAGAGCTAACATCCCCCATCAGCCCTCAGGGAGGTGTGACCTCTCTCCAGTTTCTTATCCAATAGACATGCATCAGGGCTACTGTTACAACTGTTCCACCAATCATGTTATGCTAATTATGCAGATCCAACCTGCTTTGTTTATAGCATGTGTTATATACTGTTGTATTTGTTACCATTAAACAGAACTCACTTGATACACTATCAGCTGTGTATGTGTGTGTGTGTGTGTGTGTGTGTGTGTGTGTGTGGCTTCTCCAGGCCCAAAGGATGGGTGTAGCTTATCAAGGCCTGTTTGGAACTCTGCAACATACTCTATTATGAGGACCCCTTGATGTCCCTAACAAATTGGCGCTTCCAACGTGCGGCTTGAGAGATAAGGAGATGGTTTGCTGCTCCCCCGGACGACCAGTGATTACAGAAGTTCCTGGAACCACACATCCAACAAAGTCAGCAGCTGCAGGTAAGAACTTTTTTTCTTACCAATCTGATCTGTGTTTCTAAGAACTTTTTGTTCTCCTGTCCGAGTGTGAGGTAAACACATATGTTCCTTATATAGATATCTCAATTTTTTTGCAAAGAACCTAAGAGCAGTATGTTGTATGGGTGTTGCTAGATAGAAACTTGGGCTGAAATTGTTTAGCTGATCTGTTGTGGTTGTGCATTCATTGTATTCCTCATTTGGGTTCTGTGGAAAGTAAGTAGTCATGTGTCAAAAAGGACATAGTAATCCCTGAGATCCTCCATCTGACCTTGAATAGTCACTTTTGATTTAGATACAGTTGTATCTTGGAAAAAAAGGGCAGGAAAAAGGCAGAGGGAAGGGGGATCCCTGAAATCCTCTGACTGACCTTGAAAGTCACTTTTGATTTAGATACAGTATATATAGTGTGTAGTATCTTGGAAAAAAAGGCAAAGGAAAGGAGGATGTCCTCTAAACTGATCTTGAAAGTCACCATTGAATGAGATACAGTATATGTTATACTGAGGAAGTCTTATAGGAATTTGGGGCATGAAGAGACAGTGGGAAGGAGGAGAGCACGCAGAACAGAATGGGAGGAGTGCAGAGTCAGCCAGTATGGAAATCAGCCCAAGAGCTATGATTTAATGGATGTGTGTTGTCTGGAGCTCCAGTGTGAAGTTTGCATGTATGTATGGAAGTGAATGGGCCCATATGTGTTACATGTATTTGCTATATGTACATGCTCTGTTTGTCCATGTCTGTATTGTTACATTTTTTTTAGACTCCACAGGGAGCAGATGAAGATATCGAATGCTGATTACTCCACAGAGGGTGGTGACAAGTAGATATGAAAGGGAGGCATAAAAGTTCTTTCCATTGTTGAATACATATATGTGTGTGTTCTGATGAATATGACATGTACATGTATAGCAGAGAATCCATTATTTTAGTGCATTAGAGATAACCCATATGTCTGTCTTGTAATGTCTTTTTTGTTTGTAATGCGCATTTTAAGGAATTTATGAGTGTGACTCCTGTGGTTTGCAGGAGAGTGTATGATAGTCCTGTATATTGTCTATAAATCTTGTATTTTTAGGATTTCAGTAAGTGTCTGATTAGTGAGAACAGATGTGGTATGGTAGATAGATTTGGGAGACCAGTGGCCACGATAACAGATGTGGTATGGTAGATGGATTTGGGAGACCAGTGGCTACGATAACAGATGTGGTATGGTAGATGGATTTGGGAGACCAGTGGCCACGATAACAGATATGGTATGGTAGATGGATTTGGGAAACCAGTGGCCACGATAACAGATATGGTATGGTAGATGGATTTGGGAGACCAGTGGCCACGATAACAGATGTGGTATGGTAGATAGATTTGGGAGACCAGTGGCCACGATAACAGATGTGGTATGGTAGATGGATTTGGGAGACCAGTGGCTACGATAACAGATGTGGTATGGTAGATGGATTTGGGAGACCAGTGGCCACGATAACAGATATGGTATGGTAGATGGATTTGGGAAACCAGTGGCCACGATAACAGATATGGTATGGTAGATGGATTTGGGAAACCAGTGGCCACGATAACAGATGTGGTATGGTAGATAGATTTGGGAGACCAGTGGCCACGATAACAGATGTGGTATGGTAGATGGATTTGGGAGACCAGTGGCCACGATAACAGATGTGGTATGGTAGATGGATTTGGGAGACCAGTGGCCACGATAACAGATGTGGTATGGTAGATAGATTTGGGAGACCAGTGGCCACGATAACAGATATGGTATGGTAGATGGATTTGGGAAACCAGTGGCCACGATAACAGATATGGTATGGTAGATGGATTTGGGAGACCAGTGGCCACGATAACAGATATGGTATGGTAGATAGATTTGGGAGACCAGTGGCCACGATAACAGATATGGTATGGTAGATAGATTTGGGAGACCAGTGGCCACGATAACAGATGTGGTATGGTAGATGGATTTGGGAGACCAGTGGCCACGATAACAGATATGGTATGGTAGATGGATTTGGGAAACCAGTGGCCACGATAACAGATATGGTATGGTAGATAGATTTGGGAGACCAGTGGCCACGATAACAGATGTGGTATGGTAGATGGATTTGGGAAACCAGTGGCCACGATAACAGATATGGTATGGTAGATGGATTTGGGAGACCAGTGGCCACGATAACAGATATGGTATGGTAGATAGATTTGGGAGACCAGTGGCCACGATAACAGATGTGGTATGGTAGATGGATTTGGGAAACCAGTGACCACGATAAAACTTCTTTTTGATTTTAATCCATATTCTAAGCTCTCCCATTTTTTCTGCCTGCTGCACTGATTGGCAATGTTTTGTGTATTCACTAAAGTCATTGAGTTGTGGGAGCTTGAGAAAGTTATATTTTACTTATATTAGATAGTCTGAATGATCTGACAATTTAAAAGATGGCTAACCTGTGAATTCTAGTGTAGAAATCCCTTTGTCTATATAATTCCTATGCCATGTGCCGTGCCTGTGTAAACCAGTTTGACCACATGGGAAAGAGAGATAAAGGCCAGCTCTTTGTATGTTAATGAGTTTGGACGCAGAAAGGAATGTCATTGATTTTGGAGACAATTGTTTGGAGTTTGGTTGATTGGAAGTGTGACAGAAACTTTCATAAGAAGTGCGGCAGACATGGGTGAAAGATGATAAACTAGTTGAACAATGCAAAATGTAGATGAAAGGAAGTGATGAAGAAAAAAATATACGTATATGTATAGAAAGACGACAAATGGAAATAAGGTGTTATACAGGAAATATTCCAAGCCCATGTGAGGAGGGGGAGGTGCTAAATGCCTCAAAAGAAGGGCCATTAGAACCCTGAGTTAGATCTAAGTTGTATTGCAGACAGGCCCACACCTATACTACAAGAGGAGGTTGATTTCCATGGTGGGGGAGTGAAAGATAATTCTGGGGAGGAGGAGTCAGGAAAAGAGTTACTGGATACCGCCTTTGGGCGTGGTACTTCTCTTGTATGGGGTTGACCAAATTTATACTGCCCCCCACAGGAGATATATGTGCAAGCATCAGTATCTCTGTCTTGCTTGTTAGCAGAAAATGGATGTAAAGCATCTAAGTCTAGGCCTGTAGTTCTGCTTTATTAAGGTTATTTTTGTATGTCGTCTCACACCCCCTAATGGTGTGGCACAATTTAGGACATTTTTAGGCCTTGTGTCCGGCTGCAGACAGTAGATCAGTAATGCATCCTTGTTAGTGCAGCCTTCTTTATGACTGCATTACTAAACTAGAACAGGCACTGGGAAACTTCCACTCCCTCAAGCTGGCAATCTTATTTATGCAAGTTTTAGGGCTTCCTAATTATGACAAGATCTTTTCTCTTTTCTGTACTTGAGATTTTAGGATATGAAGCAGCAGCGCTTACTCAAAGCCATGGACACCAGCAAAGACCAGCAGCTTACTATTCTGCTAGATTAGACCCAGTGTCCAGAGGAGAAGCTTCTTGTATTTGCAGTCTAACAGTTCCTGGAGAAAAGTGCTGACATTGTACTGTCACAGTACTTACTCCTCATGATGTCCATAGTATATAGTGTCTCAGGTCCAGACCAAGCACATTGCAATGGCCAGACGACTATGTGCCGTATTTATGACACACTTCATTCCTCTACCCTCTTACCAATAGATTCAAGGGGGGGGAAAGGACAAAGGACAGCAGTAAAACAACCTGTACATACATGTATTTTCTGATGAATTGTATTTAAATGATGAATCTATTGCTAATTTTGATTTTGAGATTTTGCTAACTTTTTGATTTTGAGCTCTTTTACAGATGGTTTTGTATTTGGAAAAATGGCGGATCCTGCACCAAATATGCCGTGGTCACTGAAAACAAGGTTAAGCAAGTAGAACCATTACCCCACAGGCCTCAGCTCAAGAAGCTGATTTGGAAACAGGCCTCACTGAAACGGTGTAAAACAGCTGAGGGTAGGCCCGCTATGCCCCTGATATAGAATATGACTATGGTCTGATCTGGAGAGCAAGAGCTTTCCTTATGTTTAATGGTAAGCCTATAAAGAACCTCCAGGCTGTTCAGGAACTGATAGAGCCGTTACTTCTACCTGAACAGCTGGGTATAGTCAAAGGTCAAGGCACACACCAAGGCTGATACTAAAGAAAAGGCAGATGCTGCCGCCAAACTAGCTGCAGAGAAGCCTAGGGAACGTTTCAGCACTGGTGGTCACCATACCAGAGAAAGTTTCTCAGCTCTCTTTTCAGGTTCTAAAAACATTGCAAGACCAAACTGGTGCAGAAGGAAAGAAAACTTGGGAGCAGCAAGGTGAACAAGGCTGATGGCCAGTGGTACGAGAGTATATTTCCCATTGCATTGTTCCCAACGATGGCAAGCCATTTGTGACCTGGTTGAACAAATGTTAGGCAGCTCCAGGTTTTAGCATGACTGCAGCCAGATTCATGCAATCCTGCATTACATGTGATAGGCACAATATGGGCCAAAAAGTAAGGTTCCTTAAGAACACGACCCAAAGCCTTGTACTTCAGAGACTGCCGGTTGACTATATACAGTTACCAAAGGTGGGAAGGTATGAGTATGTGCTTGTGTGTGTTGATGGCCTGAGGCATATACGGTACAGAAAGCCATCGCAAAAGCAACTGCAGATAAGCTGTTGAAGTAGTATGCAAGTATGGGTCCCTGAGACCTTCGAGAGTGATAGTAGAGCTCACTTCACTGTACAGTTTTCTTCTAGATCCAAACTGAGTACTGGAAACACATTTCCTAAATCCAGGAGACTGGATGGTGGTAAAGAGATATGTGAGAGCTTTGATCCACGGTTTGACGGTCCTTTCCAAGTGCTACTGACAACATCGACCAAACTAGAAGGAACGTTGATATAGAACATGCTAGTCACTATAAAAACGTGACCTGCCCAGAAGAGGACTGAAAAGATGTGGTACCCATTGGTGATCCTAGCTCTGGTGACGAAACCAGTGGGCTTGATACATGAAGTCAAAGGATGGGTGTAGCTTATCAAGGCCTGTTATTTAATTTGGAACTCTGCAACATACTCCATTATGAGGACCCCTTGATGTCCCTAACATTTTCAACAAACTTTTCATGAATCAATGGTGCAAGCACATAGAAGATGCTTTAATGGATCTGACCAAAGCTCAATGTTTCTCCTCCTACCATCCTAAACTAACGCACCCTGAAATCTCTCTTCAATCCATTCTGCTCTCCCAAGACAAACTGCAACCCACTTAAGGGTCAGAATACACGCGGCCATAGAAGTCGTGGAGAAGCCAAGTGAACGAGGAGAAAGATGCTGCAGCTATTTCTAACTTACCCCAAGGACTTTATTCACACCAGTACAGCTCAGGATGTCTCTTGGATGTCTGATATGGAGCTACTGATGCTCTGAGTAATTGAAAGTTAAAGATAGAAAGCAGAGTAAGCAGGACATGACAGACATCACAGAAGATTGTCTCCAACCACCAGCTCAGCAAGAACTGACAATTACAGATAAGCCTGCAGGAGGTGAAACTGCTGTAAATGCCAACACAAGTCAATGATGGACCGAAATAATGTTACCCAAAAATAAATGTCTGATCTGTCTGAAAAAAAGTAGTTACAAGTGGCAGCTATTGCTGAAAAGGTATACAGAAGATTTCCACATGACATTGCTTCCACATGACGCCACTTTCACATGACATTGCTAGCACGTTGCCGCTTCCACATGCCATCGCTTCACCAAATGCTGCTTCACATGATAACATTTCCACATGACATCTCTTCCCCAAGACACTGCTTTTACATGACACTGTTTCCACATGATGCCGCTTCCACAAGACGCCACATCCACATGCCATTGTTTCCACCTAATGCTGGTTCCACATGCCGCCATCACAGAAGGTGAAAGCAATACCACAAAACCAGACAAACAGTCACAGAAGCGAGTCCCACAATAATATTATCAAACTAAAATAGAACTTTTAATAACAATTAGTTAAAAAGCATATAAAACAATCGTCAGACTAATCAACACAATATTTAAAAGGAAACCTCCCCACAGCCCCCATATTTAATAGGCTGGAGGTGGACAGGAAAGAGGAAAACGGAGGCATCGAAAAAAAAATAGGAAAAAGTGATTGGCTGCTGAAATCAGGTGACCTCCGATTTATAAGAATAGTGGCAGCCATATTCGTGTCAGATGCGGTTTGGAGTTAGACAGGGAGAGATCTGCTGAGGGTGAGAGAGAATTTAGCTATTGCTAGGCAGGAAAATGTCTTCATCAACAACTGTTTTCAGAGCTACACTGCAGGAACAGGGTTTCCCTGTCGTCATACCAGCAGCACAATTTAGGGTATTTCTGCCCGTGTGCTGGTAGGACAGGTGGAATCTGTAATCAGCAATTAATTAATATGCCTGACTAGGCCCTATAAGAGGGCACTGGAACGCTGCCCCCCCCCCCCCCCCCGCATGTTTTTTTCTGTCCTGTGTTGGTGGGACACGTGGGGAGGACTTTGTGTCCTCCTTTGACCGGGTTTTGGGGTTTTGAGTTATTTGGGTTTTGTGGGGGTCCTGGCAAAAAAGTATGTGCACTATTGTGACGAAAAGTAGCCTATTGCTCAATCCTGTGTAGTGACTATGTTTGTGGAAACTTTCAGCCAAATCGGTGGAGCGGGTTTTGAGTGATTGAGGAACAAACATCCAAACTCACAAACGTTCACCTTTATAATATTAATAGGATTTCTGCACCTGAACATAATAAGAAACACTTCAAATATTTTGTTCAGATTTTGCTTCTTAATGAAAAGTTACCTCGACCCAAAAAGTCCTTCCTGGAATATTTTCCTTGAACAGGATCGATATTTAACCCCTCAATGCTCAGCGCCATACTATTATGTCGCACTTAGCATATAGGTACCGCTCAGCGCTGTAATGCTGCGGTCACAGAAGCTTTACCTGCGGCGTTACTTATGGCACAGCCAATGGCCAGGACGAGCCACCAGAATCGGAGAATACTCTGAGTCTTGTGGATTAACGCCTTGTATGGAGCGATCTGTGCATTTGCAATAGGAACTACTGTGCGATGTTCTGCAATACTATGAGATCACAATGTCAAGTCCTCTTGGTGCACATGTAAAAAGTGTAAGAAAACTCACAAAAATAAATAAATACTTTAAAAAATATATAATGTAAAGAAGAGACAAACCTGTGAGGTGTCCCCACGTGCGTATGAGCCCCCACAATCCAAAAATAGCCTTAATCCATCCATATGGTGAACACCATAAAGAAAACTACTCATTTGTATGCTGCAATTAACGTAGCTCGGTCACTTTGCTTTCTCCAAAAATAATAATAAAAAGTGATCAGAAAGTCCGACTTCTCAAACAGTGGTCCTAATACAAACTTGTGCGTGAGAATACAGAGACCCCGGGAAAATCCTTCATGAAAGTGACAAAACCTAATAAAACCAATAGAAATTCTGCGGCGGCCTCAGGCGGCACTATCAGAAGGGGCGCTGGTCTACCTGCCTTCCGTCATGCCCCCTTCTATATGCCGCCCCTCCTGATAGTAATGCCCCAGGCTGCAAGACACCCATCTAGTTTCTAATTCTATGACTTTAGACACAGAGAATACAGACCACACGTCCACTTCTCTGTGTAGGGGGCGCCATGAGATGACGTCCCAAGCTTCGTATGCTGAGATGCAGACGTCCTGCGCGCCGTGATCCTGGCTGGTGAACAGGAGACGCGGCTGCATCAAGGGCTCCAAAGTAGGTGAGTATCATTGTTTGTTTTTTCTTTAGCTGAATTGTGGCTATTTTAAGGGGTTGTTAGGAGGGGGCAGGTTATATTTTATCAGGTGTTATTTATATAAGGGCTATTAGGGGCATTATTAATCGTTTAAATACCCCCCGTGTATTAATAATGCTCCTAATAGCCCTTATATAAAAATAGATACTTTTTCCACTGGTGGTTTGTTTCTGATTGCAGAACAAAGAAGCAAACTGCCCTTTCTTGAGGCGGACGCCGCAGCGGATCCGCGTCAAGACAATCCCTCCGGACTAGGCCTATTCATTTGGGCCTACTGCGGAGCAGGAAGCCGCGACTGTCGGAAGCTGTGACAGTTGCAGATAGCCGCGGTAGGTGCAATTTGGTCCTGATTCTGACGCGCTTACCGCATCAAAATCAGAACCAAAATACGCAGTCACTAGCCCGTGTGAACTAGGCCAAAGATGTCTGTGATGCAAACTCCACAGAGACAAAAGACAGCTGGATGGAGTGGTCTTGTCCGCCCAGAGGGAAGAGACGGGAAATGTGAGCGATTAGTAAGTCACTACAAAAGTTAGACACTGTAATGTTACCACTAGCAACCCCCCCTTTCCCCCCCCCCCCCCCCCCCCCCCCGGTATTCAGTCCAGCAGGGGGGAGGCGTCTTTCTGTCATCCGCCTCAGGCAGCAAAGAGGCTAGGATCACCTGACGAGCCCTGAACAGTGTGTTATGTGGACAGCAGGTTGGGACATAAGTGGGAGTGGCTTTTTTTAGGGGTGTGGTTTTTCTATAAGGCACAGTACCCTATATACACAGCCCATGTAATAATATTATACCCCAGACTGTGACTGGTTAAAGAATTGCCCCACTTTCATTTACACCCTTTAGCAGTCACAATAAAACGTTTTTGGCGGTTCCGAATATGTCTGACGTCTTTGGTGGGACATACTAAAAAGAATGAAGAAAAAGAATAAAGAAAAAGAATGAACATTATTACAAATGGGGAAAGATGTAAAATAAAGATTTTCTGAGCTTTCTAGGTTTAAAAGAACTGGAATGAACAGGATATATCTGTAGTGTATAGTGGAATGAACATATATTCCATAGAAACAGATGTATAACACTTTTCCTGTGCTAGATACACCAGGAATGAACAGGATATATCTGTAGTCTATAGTGGAATGAACCTATATTCCATAAAAACAGATGTATAACACTTTTCCTGTGCTAGATACACCAGGAATGAACAGGATATATCTGTAGTCTATAGTGGAATGAACATATATTCCATAGAAAGAGATGTATAACATTTTTCCTGTGCTAGATACACCAGGAATGAACAGGATATATCTGTAGTGTATAGTGGAATGAACATATATTCCATAGAAACAGATGTATAACACTTTTCCTGTGCTAGATACACCAGGAATGAATAGGATATATCTGTAGTCTATAGTGGAATGAACATATATTCCATAAAAACAGATGTATAATACTTTTCCTGTGCTAGATACACCAGGAATGAATAGGATATATCTGTAGTCTATAGTAAAATGAACATATATTCCATAGAAACTGATTTATAGCACTTTTCCTGTCCTAGATACACCAGGAATGAACAGGATATATCTGTAGTGTATAGTGGAATGAACATATATTCCATAGAAACAGACGTATAACACTTTTCCTGTGCTAGATACACCAGGAATGAACAGGATATATCTGTAGTCTATAGTGGAATGAACATATATTCCATAGAAACAGACGTATAACATTTTTCCTGTGCTAGATACACCAGGAATGAACAGGATATATCTGTAGTGTATAGTGGAATGAACATATATTCCATAGAAACAGATGTATAATACTTTTCCTGTGCTAGATACACCAGGAATGAACAGGCTATATCTGTAGTCTATAGTGGAATGAACACATATTCCATAGAAACAGATGTATAACACTTTTCCTGTGCTAGATACACCAGGAATGAACAGGATATATCTGTAGTCTATAGTGGAATGAACACATATTCCATAGAAACAGATGTATAACACTTTTCCTGTGCTAGATACACCAGGAATGAACAGGATATATCTGTAGTCTATAGTGGAATGAACATATATTCCATAGAAACAGATGTATAACCCTTTTCCTGTGCAATTTACACCAGGAATGAACAGGATATATCTGTAGTATATAGTGGAATGAACATATATTCCATAGAAACAGATATATAACACTTTTCCTGTGCAAGTTACACCAGGAATGAACAGGATATATCTGTAGTATATAGTGGAATGAACATATATTCCATAGAAACAGATGTATAATACTTTTCCTGTGCTAGATACACCAGGAATGAACAGGATATATCTGTAGTGTATAGTGGAATGAACATATATTCCATAGAAACAGACGTATAACACTTTTCCTGTGCTAGATACACCAGGAATGAACAGGATATATCTGTAGTGTATAGTGGAATGAGCATATATTCCATAGAAACAGATGTATAACACTTTTCCTGTGCTAGATACACCAGGAATGAACAGGATATATCTGTAGTGTATAGTGGAATGAACATATATTCCATAGAAAGAGATGTATAACATTTTTCCTGTGCTAGATACACCAGGAATGAACAGGATATATCTGTAGTGTATAGTGGAATGAACATATATTCCATAGAAACAGATGTATAACACTTTTCCTGTGCTAGATACACCAGGAATGAACAGGATATATCTGTAGTGTATAGTGGAATGAACATATATTCCATAGAAACAGATGTATAACATTTTTCCTGTGCTAGATACACCAGGAATGAATAGGATATATCTGTAGTCTATAGTGGAATGAACATATATTCCATAAAAACAGATGTATAATACTTTTCCTGTGCTAGATACACCAGGAATGAATAGGATATATCTGTAGTCTATAGTAAAATGAACATATATTCCATAGAAACTGATTTATAGCACTTTTCCTGTCCTAGATACACCAGGAATGAACAGGATATATCTGTAGTGTATAGTGGAATGAACATATATTCCATAGAAACAGACGTATAACACTTTTCCTGTGCTAGATACACCAGGAATGAACAGGATATATCTGTAGTCTATAGTGGAATGAACATATATTCCATAGAAACAGACGTATAACATTTTTCCTGTGCTAGATACACCAGGAATGAACAGGATATATCTGTAGTGTATAGTGGAATGAACATATATTCCATAGAAACAGATGTATAACCCTTTTCCTGTGCAATTTACACCAGGAATGAACAGGATATATCTGTAGTATATAGTGGAATGAACATATATTCCATAGAAACAGATGTATAATACTTTTCCTGTGCTAGATACACCAGGAATGAACAGGATATATCTGTAGTCTATAGTGGAATGAACATATATTCCATAGAAACAGATATATAACACTTTTCCTGTGCAAGTTACACCAGGAATGAACAGGATATATCTGTAGTATATAGTGGAATGAACATATATTCCATAGAAACAGATGTATAATACTTTTCCTGTGCTAGATACACCAGGAATGAACAGGATATATCTGTAGTGTATAGTGGAATGAACATATATTCCATAGAAACAGACGTATAACACTTTTCCTGTGCTAGATACACCAGGAATGAACAGGATATATCTGTAGTGTATAGTGGAATGAGCATATATTCCATAGAAACAGATGTATAACACTTTTCCTGTGCTAGATACACCAGGAATGAACAGGATATATCTGTAGTGTATAGTGGAATGAGCATATATTCCATAGAAACAGATGTATAACACTTTTCCTGTGCTAGATACACCAGGAATGAACAGGATATATCTGTAGTGTATAGTGGAATGAACATATATTCCATAGAAAGAGATGTATAACCCTTTTCCTGTGCTAGATACACCAGGAATGAACAGGATATATCTGTAGTGTATAGAGAAATGAACATATATTCCATAGAAAGAGATGTATAACCCTTTTCCTGTGCTAGATACACCAGGAATGAACAGGATATATCTGTAGTCTCTAGTGGAATGAGCATATATTCCATAGAAACAGATGTATAACCCTTTTCCTGTGCAATTTACACCAGGAATGAACAGGATATATCTGTAGTATATAGTGGAATGAACATATATTCCATAGAAACAGATGTATAACACTTTTCCTGTGCAAGTTACACCAGGAATGAACAGGATATATCTGTAGTATATAGTGGAATGAACATATATTCCATAGAAATAGATGTATAATACTTTTCCTGTGCTAGATACACCAGGAATGAACAGGATATATCTGTAGTGTATAGTGGAATGAACATATATTCCATAGAAATAGATGTATAATACTTTTTCTGTGCTAGATACTCCAGGATTGAACAGGATATATCTGAATTTTTTTTTCAATATGGCCAGGTAGACCCCAGGTGAAAACAAATACATCCACTCCCCACCGTGCTTCCAGTACTTACTCCTTGAGTCTGCCGCTGTGGTCTTCATCATTTCCTGGTCTGGGACCTGGCATGTTACACAGCAGTTCTACTCAGGCAGTCATTGGCAGAGGTCGGACACCACTACAACCGTTTTAAGACATGCCCAGTCCTAAGTTCCCCTTTAGATTATGTTCTCACTTGGGAACGTTTCAGTGAAAGACGGTCCTCTCATTATCAACAGCCAAAAATAATGATCATTATTTGTGGTCATCCATATAAAAACATAAATAACAAAAAATCATGCCATAATTTGGAAAATAGGGGAAAAATCCTCTATAGCCACATGTGGCTATAGATATATACAGATATATCCTATTCATTCCTACTCTATTTAGCACAGGAAAAGTATTATACATCTGTTTCTATGGAATATATGTTCATTCCACTATACACTACAGATATAGCCTGTTCATTCCTGGTGTATCTAGCACAGGAAAAGTGTTATACATCTGTTTCTATGGAATATATGTTCATTTCTTTATTCACTGAAGATATATCCTGTTCATTCCTGGTGTATCTAGCACAGGAAAAGTGTTATAAATCTGTTTCTATGGAATATATGCTCATTCCACTATAGACTACAGATATAACCTGTTCATTCCTGGTGTATCTAGCACAGGAAAAGTGTTATACGTCTGTTTCTATGGAATATATGCTCATTCCACTATAGACTACAGATATAACCTGTTCATTCCTGGTGTATCTAGCACAGGAAAAGTGTTATACATCTGTTTCTATGGAATATATATTCATTCTAGCAGAGACTACAGATATATCCCGTTCATTCCTGGTGTATCTAGCACAGGAAAAGTATTATACATCTGTTTCTATGGAATATATGTTCATTCCACTATAGACTACAGATATATCCTGTTCATTCCTGGTGTATCTAGCACAGGAAAAGTATTATACATCTGTTTCTATGGAATATATGTTCATTCCACTATAGACTACAGATATATCCTGTTCATTCCTGGTGTATCTAGCACAGGTAAAGTGTTATATATCTGTTTCTATGGAATATGTGTTCATTCCACTATACACTACAGATATATCCTGTTCATTCCTGGTGTATCTAGCACAGGAAAAGTGTTATATATCTGTTTCTATGGAATATATATTCATTCTAGCAGAGACTACAGATATATCCCGTTCATTCCTGGTGTATCTAGCACAGGAAAAGTATTATACATCTGTTTCTATGGAATATATGTTCATTCCACTATACACTACAGATGTATTCTGTTCATTCCTGGTGTATCTAGCACAGGAAAAGTGTTATACATCTGTTTCTATGGAATATATGTTCATTTCTTTATTCACTAAAGATATATCCTGTTCATTCCTGGTGTATCTAGCACAGGAAAAGTGTTATACATCTGTTTCTATGGAATATATGTTCATTCCACTATAGACTACAGATATAACCTGTTCATTCCTGGTGTATCTAGCGCAGGAAAAGTGTTATACATCTGTTTCTATGGAATATATGTTCATTCCACTATACACTACAGATATATCCTGTTCATTCCTGGTGTATCTAGCGCAGGAAAAGGGTTATACATCTGTTTCTATGGAATATGTGTTCATTACACTATAGACTACAGATATATCCTGTTCATTCCTGGTGTATCTAGCACAGGAAAAGTGTTATACATCTGTTTCTATGGAATATATGTTCATTCCACTATACACTACAGATATATCCTGTTCATTCCTGGTGTATCTAGCACAGGAAAAGTGTTATACATCTGTTTCTATGGAATATATGTTCATTCCACTATACACTACAGATATATCCTGTTCATTCCTGGTGTATCTAGCACAGGAAAAGTGTTATACATCTGTTTCTATGGAATATTTGTTCATTCCACTATAGACTACAGATATATCCTGTTCATTCCTGGTGTATCTAGCACAGGAAAAGTATTATACATCTGTTTCTATGGAATATATGTTCATTCCACTATAGACTACAGATATATCCTGTTCATTCCTGGTGTATCTAGCACAGGAAAAGTGTTATACATCTGTTTCTATGGAATATATGTTCATTCCACTATAGACTACTGATATATCCTGTTTATTCCTGGTGTATCTAGCACAGGAAAAGTGTTATACATCTGTTTCTATGGAATATATGTTCATTCCACTATAGACTACAGATATATCCTGTTCATTCCTGGTGTATCTAGCACAGGAAAAGTGTTATACATCTGTTTCTATGGAATATATGTTCATTCCTTCAGAGACTTCAGATATATCCTGTTCATTCCTGGTGTATCTAGCACTGGAAAAGTGTTATACATCTGTTTCTATGGAATATATGTTCATTTCTCTATACACTACAGATATATCCTGTTCATTCCTGGTGTATCTAGCGCAGGAAAAGGGTTATACATCTGCTTCTATGGAATATATGTTCATTCCACTATAGACTACAGATATATCCTATTCATTCCTGGTGTATCTAGCACAGGAAAAGTGTTATACATCTGTTTCTATGGAATATATGTTCATTCCACTATACACTACAGATATATCCTGTTCATTCCTGGTGTATCTAGCACAGGAAAAGTGTTATACAACGGTTTCTATGGAATATATGTTCATTCCACTATACACTACAGATATATCCTGTTCATTCCTGGTGTATCTAGCACAGGAAAAGTGTTATACATCTGTTTCTATGGAATATATGTTCATTTCACTATACACTACAGATATATCCTGTTCATTCCTGGTGTATCTAGCACAGGAAAAGTGTTATACATCTGTTTCTATGGAATATGTGTTCATTACACTATACACTACAGATATATCCTGTTCATTCCTGGTGTATCTAGCACAGGAAAAGTGTTATACATCTGTTTCTATGGAATATGTGTTCATTACACTATACACTACAGATATATCCTGTTCATTCCTGGTGTATCTAGCGCAGGAAAAGGGTTATACATCTGCTTCTATGGAATATATGTTCATTCCACTATACATTACAGATATATCCTGTTCATTCCTGGTGTATCTAGCACAGGAAAAGTGTTATACATCTGTTTCTATGGAATATATGTTCATTCCACTATAGACTACAGATATATCCTGTTCATTCCTGGTGTATCTAGCACAGGAAAAGTGTTATACATCTGTTTCTATGGAATATATGTTCATTCCACTATAGACTACAGATATATCCTGTTCATTCCTGGTGTATCTAGCACAGGAAAAGTGTTATACGTCTGTTTCTATGGAATATATGTTCATTCCACTATACACTACAGATATATCCTGTTCATTCCTGGTGTATCTAGCACAGGAAAAGTATTATACATCTGTTTCTATGGAATATATGTTCATTCCACTATAGACTACAGATATATCCTGTTCATTCCTGGTGTATCTAGCACAGGAAAAGTGTTATACATCTGTTTTTATGGAATATATGTTCATTCCACTATAGACTACAGATATATCCTGTTCATTCCTGGTGTATCTAGCACAGGAAAAGTGTTATACATCTGTTTTTATGGAATATATGTTCATTCCACTATAGACTACAGATATATCCTGTTCATTCCTGGTGTATCTAGCACAGGAAAAGTGTTATACATCTGTTTCTATGGAATATATGTTCATTCCACTATAGACTACAGATATATCCTGTTCATTCCTGGTGTATCTAGCACAGGAAAAGTGTTATACATCTGTTTCTATGGAATATATGTTCATTCCACTATAGACTACAGATATATCCTGTTCATTCCTGGTGTATCTAGCACAGGAAAAGTGTTATACATCTGTTTCTATGGAATATATGTTCATTCCACTATAGACTACAGATATATCCTGTTCATTCCTGGTGTATCTAGCACAGGAAAAGTGTTATACATCTGTTTCTATGGAATATATGTTCATTCCACTATACACTACAGATATATCCTGTTCATTCCTGGTGTATCTAGCACAGGAAAAGTGTTATACATCTGTTTCTATGGAATATATGTTCATTCCACTATACACTACAGATATATCCTGTTCATTCCAGTTCTTTTAAACCTAGAAAGCTCACTAAATCTTTATTTTACATCTTTCCCCATTGGTAATAATGTTCATTCTTTTTCTTTATTCTTTTTCTTCATTCTTTTTAGTATGTCCCGTCTTTGGTTTTACTATCACTCAATAAAGTTGACTATTAACATGGACTTCGAGGATTCGACTTCACGATGTTAAAGCCTCAGTCAGTGGTAAATCTATGCAGACATACACGTCAGGGTATAAATGGATTTACAATCATGTACAGCAGGCTTGTCCTACTCTAACATTCATGGCCTAACCTTACCCTTAGGATTAGCCATCAATATTACTCCCGAGAACACTCACAGGTCACCGGTACCGGGACGGCTCGCAGCCTTGTAGGGGTGAGTGTCGGTACTGCAGCGCTGCCGCATGGATTCCAATGAGTTTGTACGGCGAGTGAGTAGTGGGGTCCGTGGTATGTAAACAGTAGTACGAGCCAAACAGCTGATCTATGTGGGGTCCTGGGTGTCAGACCCGCCAATCTAATAATGAGGATAGACCATTCATTTTAGAAACCAGATGACTCCTTTAATAGTACTTGGTATGAGTTGGGGATTAAATTCCAAAAAATAGAGTATCCACGCTTGTCCCCAACCTGCTGAGCCACAGGCTCTATTAGATTATATGGGTGTGTTTAATCATAGAACATTATTATTAAGGCTCCTGTTGCCGCTCAGTGGTAACGACCTTGTATATTCCATTGCTTGGGTTTAATACTCAGCTCTAATGAAAAAATAAATGAATTCATGGAGGGTCTGACGTCTTCCTGCTCACTATTATTCACTATAGTCGGGTGAAAGAGACTATTGACCAGGTGAGGGGACCTGACAAAGTGACGTGTATGTCAACAGATCCCTCCAAGCCTGACTACAGCTCATTACTTATCATTATGGTGTCATTAGCGTCTCCTCATCATTTCCATAGTTCCTGCTCCCTCCTGCCTTGTTTGTGCTTCTCATAGCCGAATATTTGCATCAACGCTATAAATATCATCTAACAAGAGCAATGTCATCCAGATTCTCACAGGAGGAAGTCAGTGATGTCATCCAGATTCTCACAGGAGGAAGTCAGTGATGTCATCCAGATTCTCACAGGAGGAAGTCAGTGATGTCATCCAGATTCTCACAGGAGGAAGTCAGTGATGTCATCCAGATTCTCACAGGAGGAAGTCAGTGATGTCATCCAGATTCTCACAGGAGGAAGTCAGTGATGTCATCCAGATTCTCACAGGAGGAAGTCAGTGATGTCATCCAGATTCTCACAGGAGGAAGTCAGTGATGTCATCCAGATTCTCACAGGAGGAAGTCAGTGATGTCATCCAGATTCTCACAGGTGGAAGTCAGTGATGTCATCCAGATTCTCACAGGAGGAAGTCAGTGATGTCATATAGAGCCTGTATTTCCATATACGGTGTACAGTAGAGTGTAAGTATAAACCCAGAGAGGAAGCAGGAAGACCCTCACCCTTCAGGACATCTGACAGATCCCAGTGAGGTCTGGAGTTTAGGCCAGGTGACAGCTGAATCATACACTGACACCCGAAAGAAATGTTTGTACATTGATGTCTGGACAATTAGGAGGACAGCCCCCCCCCCCCCCTTCCCCCTAAGACAGATTTTCAGTATAGAGAATGTAAGAAGATCCCTCCAGGCCTGACTCATTACTTATCATTATGGTGTCATTAGCGTCTCCTCATCATTTCCATAGTTCCTGCTCCCTCCTGCCTTGTTTGTGCTTCTCATAGCCGAACATTTGCATCAACGCTATAAATATCATCTAACAAGAGCAATGTCATCCAGATTCTCACAGGACTAAGTCAGTGATGTCATCCAGATACTCACAGGTGGAAGTCAGTGATGTCATCCAGATTCTCACAGGAGGAAGTCAGTGATGTCATCCAGATTCTCACAGGAGGAAGTCAGTGATGTCATCCAGATTCTCACATGTGGAAGTCAGTGATGTCATCCAGATACTCACATGTGGAAGTCAGTGATGTCATCCAGATTCTCACAGGAGGAAGTCAGTGATGTCATCCAGATTCTCACAGGAGGAAGTCAGTGATGTCATCCAGATTCTCACAGGAGGAAGTCAGTGATGTCATCCAGATTCTCACAGGAGGAAGTCAGTGATGTCATCCAGATACTCACATGTGGAAGTCAGTGATGTCATCCAGATTCTCACAGGAGGAAGTCAGTGATGTCATCCAGATACTCACATGTGGAAGTCAGTGATGTCATCCAGATTCTCACAGGAGGAAGTCAGTGATGTCATCCAGATTCTCACAGGAGGAAGTCAGTGATGTCATCCAGATTCTCACAGGAGAAAGTCAGTGATGTCATCCAGTTTCTCACAGGAGGAAGTCAGCAATGCCATCCAGATTCTCACATATGGAAGTCAGTGATGTCATCAAGATTCTGACATGTGGAAGTCAGTGATGTCATCCAGATTCTCACAGGAGGAAGTCAGTGATGTCATCCAGATTCTCACAGGAGGAAGTCAGTGATGTCATCCAGTTTCTCACAGGAGGAAGTCAGCAATGCCATCCAGATTCTCACATATGGAAGTCAGTGATGTCATCCAGATTCTCACAGGAGGAAGTCAGTGATGTCATCCAGATTCTCACAGGAGGAAGTCAGCAATGCCATCCAGATTCTCACAGGAGGAAGTCAGTGATGTCATCCAGATTCTCACATGTGGAAGTCAGTGATGTCATCCAGATTCTCACAGGAGGAAGTCAGCGATGTCATCCAGATTCTCACAGGAAGTCAGTGATGTCATGAAGATTCTCATAGAACACAGTGATGTCATCCAGATTGTTCATACATTAAATTATATTTATTTCTACAGCATAAAGTGTAAACCCACAGAGGAAGCATAAAGACCCAAACCCTTCATTACATTTAATAGCTCACAGTGAGGTTTAGAGTTTAGGCCGGGCTAAACCATACAAAGACACCCAAAGGAAATGTCTGTGGATGATTACTATGAAAGCCCCCTCAGACAGATGCCCAATATTGTCTTAAAACATAGCGAATGACACTGTCAGGGCTCTTTGGACTATATATAAAGTATTGGCCAAAAGTATTGGCACCCCTGCAATTCTGTCAGATAATACTCGTGTTCTTCCAGATAATGATTGCAATCACAAATTCTTTGGTATTATCTTCATTTATTTCTTCTTCAATGGAAAACCACAAAAAGAATTGTCAAAAAGCCAAATTGGATATAATTCCACAGCAAACATAAAAAGGGGGTGGACAAAAGTATTGGCAAAGTATTTGAAAAATCATGTAATACTTCTCAAATTTTTGTAATTAACAGCACCTGTTACTTACCTGAGACACCTAACAGGTGGTGGCAATAACTAAATCACACTTGCAGGCAGTTGAAATGGATTCAAGTTGACTCCACCTCTGTCCTGTGTCCTTGTGTGACCACATTGAGCATGGAGAAAAGAAAGAAGACCAAAGAACTGTCTGAGGACTTGAGAAGCAAAATTGTGATGAAGCCTGAGCAATCCCAAGGCTACAAGTCCATCTCCAAAGCCCTGAATGTTCCTGTGTCTACCGTGCGCAGTGTCAGTAAGAAGTGTAAAGCCCATGGCCTGTGGCTAACCTCCCGAGATGTGGACGCAAAAGAAACATTGACCAGAGATTTCACCGCAAGATTGTGCGGATGGCGGATAAAGAACCTCGACTAACATCCAAACAAGTCCAAGCTGCCCTGCAGTCCGAGGGTACAACAGTGTCACCCCGTACTATCCAGCGTCAGCGTCTGAATGAGAAGGGACTGTATGGTAGGAGACCCAGGAAGACCCCACTTCTTACCCACAGACAGAAGCCAGGCTGGAGTTTGCCAAAACTTATCTGAGAAAGCCAAAACCGTTCTGGAAGAATGTTCTCTGGTCAGAGGAGACAAAAGTAGGAGAAGGCCTCAACATAGAGATTACAGGAAAAAGAGAAGAAGACGCCCCCTACAGTCAGACATGGCGGAGGTCCCTGATGGTTTGGGGTTGCTTTGCTGCCTCTGGCACTGGACTGCTTGACCGTGTGCATGGCATTATGAAGTCTGAAGACGACCAACACATTGTGCAGCATCATGTAGGGCCCAGTGTGAGAAAGCTGGGTCTCCCTCAGAGGTCAGGGCTCTTCCAGCAGGACAAGGACCCAAAACACACTTCAGGTCAGAACTAGAAAATAGTGGTGAGAGAAAGCCCTGGAGACTTGTAAAGTGGCAGCAATGAGTCCAGCCCTGAATCCCATAGAACACCTGTGGGGGAGGGGGAGAGATCTCTTGGTGGCAGTTTGGAGAAGGCCCCCTTCACATCTCAGGGGGGACCGCGAGCAGTTTGCCAAAGAAGAAGGGTCTAAGATTCCAGCAGAGCCTTGTAAGAAACTCATTGCTGGTTAGCGGAAGCGGTTGTGCGCAGTTATTGTGTCTAAAGGTTGTGCTACCAAGTATTAGGCTGAGGGCGCCAATACTTCTGTCCGCACCAGTTCTGGAGTTTTGTGTAAAATGATCAATGATGTGACATTTTTTTTCATTCTCTTTTGTGTTTTTTCATTGCAAGCAAAATAACTGAAGATATTACCAAAGAGTTTGATTATCTGACAGGACTGCAGGGGGCGATACTTATACTGTATATACCCTGTGTCACTTATATACTATATAAGAGTCTGTGCTGTGTAATCATTATCTGGGGGACAGCGAGGATTATCTGACAGGACTGCAGGGGGCGATACTTATACTGTATATACCCTGTGTCACTTATATACTATATAAGAGTCTGTGCTGTGTAATCATTATCTGGGGGACAGCGAGGATTATCTGACAGACCTGCAGGGGGCGATACTTATACTGTATATACCCTGTGTCACTTATATACTATATAAGAGTCTGTGCTGTGTAATCATTATCTGGGGGACAGCGAGGATTATCTGACAGGACAGCAGGGGGCGATACTTATACTGTATATACCCTGTGTCATTATATACTATATAAGAGTGTGTGCTGTGTAATCATTATCTGGGGGACACCGAGGATTATCTGACAGGACTGCAGGGGGCCATACTTATACTGTATATACCCTGTGTCACTTATATACTATATAAGAGTCTGTGCTGTGTAATCATTATCTGGGGGACAGCGAGGATTATCTGACAGGACTGCAGGGGGTGATACTTATACTGTATATACCCTGTGTCACTTATATACTATATACAGAGTCTGTGCTGTGTAATCATTATCTGGGGGACAGTGAGGATTATCTGACAGGACTGCAGGGGGTGATACTTATACTGTATATACCCTGTGTCACTTATATACTATATAAGAGTCTGTGCTGTGTAATCATTATCTGGGGACAGCGAGGATTATCTGACAGGACTGCAGGGGGCGATACTTATACTGTATATACCCTGTGTCACTTATATACTATATAAGAGTCTGTGCTGTGTAATCATTATCTGGGGGACAGCGAGGATTATCTGACAGGACAGCAGGGGGCGATACTTATACTGTATATACCCTGTGTCACTTATATACTATATAAGAGTCTGTGCTGTGTAATCATTATCTGGGGACAGCGAGGATTATCTGACAGGACAGCAGGGGGCGATACTTATACTGTATATACCCTGTGTCACTTATATACTATATAAGAGTTTGTGCTGTGTAATCATTATCTGGGAGACACCGAGGATTATCTGACAGGACTGCAGGGGGCGATACTTATACTGTATATACCCTGTGTCACTTATATACTATATAAGAGTTTGTGCTGTGTAATCATTATCTGGGGGACAGCGAGGATTATCTGACAGGACTGCAGGGGGCGATACTTATACTGTATATACCCTGTGTCACTTATATACTATATAAGAGTCTGTGCTGTGTAATCATTATCTGGGGGACACCGGGGATTATCTGACAGGACAGCAGGGGGCGATACTTATACTGTATATACCCTGTGTCACTTATATACTACATAAGAGTCTGTGCTGTGTAATCATTATCTGGGGACAGCGAGGATTATCTGACAGGACTGCAGGGGGCGATACTTATACTGTATATACCAGGCATGTCAAACATGCGGCCCGCACAGAGGTGCAATACTCACGCGGCTACTTGCTGCTACACGCTGCTGTGTAGACGTGATGTGACGTGATGACGTCACATCGCGTCTAGATCTTCAGGCGGCGGAAGCCCAACCCGCGCGGCTTCCGCCCCCGGCAGCACCCTCCTTTGTCGGCTCATTCATTTGAGCCAACAGTGGAGGGGAAAGCCGCGACCGCGATGGTCGCGGCAGGCGGGTTTTGACCAGAGAGAGACGCGTCAAGCCGCGTCTCTCTCTGTGTCAAAACCCGTGCGGGCAGTTCACGTGTGAACTAGCCCGAGAGTGAGAGAGAGTGTGGCGGGGTAGCGAGGACTCGGAGTCGTCGGAGAAGGTAAGTTTAATGTGTGTACGCATAGAGGTGGAACGTGAAATTGAGGGCACATGAAGGAGGGGATGGCATGACACTGGGGGCAGAGATGGGGACATGAATCTGGGGGCAGAGATGGAGGGGACATGACACTGGGGGCAGAGATGGGGGACATGACACTGGGGGCAGAGATGGAGGGGACATGACACTGGGGGCAGAGATGGGGGGACATGACACTGGGTGCAGAGATGGAGGGACATGAATCTGGGGGCAGAGATGGGGGGACATGAATCTGGGGGCAGAGATGGGGGGACATGAATCTGGGGGCAGAGATGGAGAGGATGTGAATCTGGGGGCAGAGATGGGGGGACATGACACTGGGGGCAGAGATGGAGAGGACATGAATCTGGGGGCAGAGATGGGGGAGACATGAATCTGGGGGGCAGAGGTGGAGGGGACATGACACTGGGGGCAGAGATGGAGGGGACATGAATCTGGGGGCAGAGATGTGGGGACATGACACGGGGGGCAGAGATGTGGGGACATGAATCTGGGGGCAGAGATGGAGAGGACATGAATCTGGGGGCAGAGATGGAGGGACATGAATCTGGGGGCAGAGATGTGGGGACATGACACTGGGGGCAGAGATGGGGGGACATGAATCTGGGGGCAGAGATGGAGGGGACATGAATCTGGGGGCAGAGATGGGGGGACATGAATCTGGGGGCAGAGATGGAGGGGACATGAATCTGGGGCAGAGATGGGGGAGATGAATCTGGGGGCAGAGATGGGGGGACATGAGTATGGGGGCAGAGATGGGGGGGCATGAATCTGGGGGCAGAGATGGGGGGACATGAATCTGGGGGCAGAGATGGGGGGACATGAGTATGGGGGAAGAGATGGGGGGGCATGAATCTGGGGGCAGAGATGGGGGGACATGAATCTGGGGGCAGAGATGGGGGGACATGAATCTGGGGGCAGAGATGGGGGGACATGACACTGGGGACAGAGATGGGGGACATGAATCTGGGGGCAGAGATGGGGGACATGAATCTGGGGGCAGAGATGGGGGACATGAATCTGGGGGCAGAGATGGGGGGGACATGAATCTGGGGGCAGAGATGGGGGGACATGAATATGGGGGCAGAGATGGGGGGACATGAATTTGGGGGGCAGATGAAGGCTGTATATGTAAACAGATAATTTTCTTTTATGAAACTAACAAAATCTTCTCAGAGAACAAGGCTGACTGATCACCACTTATCTAAAAAAAGATTGAAAAAAATGATAGCAAATAAATGTTTAGTTTTTAATTGCTGCATTTTTGTTAAATATATGTTGCTGTAACATATTACTACTTCATATCTTGTTTTCATGACTGCTGTTAAAATACGTGTGTGACATTAGCTGCTGTGTGCGGCCCTTGCAACAACCTCTTGTTATTCATGTGGCCCTCGGGGTAGCCTGAGTTTGACATTCCTGGTATATACCCTGTGTCACTTATATACTATATAAGAGTTTGTTCTGTGTAATCATTATCTGGGGGACAGCGAGGATTATCTGACAGGACTGCAGGGGGGCCAATACTTTTGTACAACACTGTATCTATAATACATAGTGTATGACACTGTCAGGGCTCCTAGGACTATATATATCTATAAAACATAGTGTATAACACTGTCAGGGCTCCTAGGACTATATATATCTATAATACATAGTGTATGACACTATCAGGACTCCTAGGACTATATATATCTATAGTACATAGTGTATGACACTGTCAGGGCTCCTAGGACTATATATATCTATCATACATAGTGTATGACACTGTCAGGGCTCCTAGGACTATATATATCTATCATACATAGTGTATGACACTGTCAGGGCTCCTAGGACTATATATATCTATAATACATAGTGTATGACACTGTCAGGGCTCCTAGGACTATATATATCTATAATACATAGTGTATGACACTCTCAGGGCTCCTAGGACTATATATCTATAATACATACTGTATGACACTGTCAGGGCTCCTAGGACTATATATATCTATAATACATAGTGTATGACACTGTCAGGGCTCCTAGGACTATATATATATATCTATAATACATAGTGTATGACACTGTCAGGGCTCCTAGGACTATATATATATCTATAATACATAGTGTATGACACTGTCAGGACTCCTAGGACTATATATATCTATAATACATAGTGTATGACACTGTCAGGGCTCCTAGCTCTATATATATATATCTATAATACATAGTGTATGACACTGTCAGGGCTCCTAGGACTATATATATCTATAATACATAGTGTATGACACTTTCAGGGCTCCTAGGACTATATACAGTCCTATGAAAAAGTTTGGGCACCCCTATTAATCTTAATCATTTTTAGTTCTAAATATTTTGGTATTTGCAACAGCCATTTCAGTTTGATATATCTAATAACTGATGGACACAGTAATATTTCAGGATTGAAATGAGGTTTATTGTACTAACAGAAAATGTGCAATATGCATTAAACCAAAATTTGACCGGTGCAAAAGTATGGGCACCTCAACAGAAAAGTGACATTAATATTTAGTAGATCCTCCTTTTGCAAAGATAACAGCCTCTAGTCGCTTCCTGTAGCTTTTAATCAGTTCCTGGATCCTGGATAAAGGTATTTTGGACAAACAATTCAAGTTCAGTTAAGTTAGATGGTGGCCGAGCATGGACAGCCCGCTTCAAATCATCCCACAGATGTTCAATGATATTCAGGTCTGGGGACTGGGATGGCCATTCCAGAACATTGTCATTGTTCCTCTGCATGAATGCCTGAGGATTTGGAGCGGTGTTTTGGATCATTGTCTTGCTGAAATATCCATCCCCGGCGTAACTTCAACTTCGTCACTGATTCTTGAACATTATTCTCAAGAATCTGCTGATACTGAGTGGAATCCATGCGACCCTCAACTTTAACAAGATTCCTGGTGCTGGCATTGGCCACACAGCCCCAAAGCATGATGGAACCTCCACCAAATCTTACAGTGGGTAGCATGTGTTTTTCTTGGAATGCTGTTTCTTTTTGGACGCCATGCATAACGCCTTTTTTTATAACCAAACAACTCAATCTTTGTTTCCAAAATGAAGCTGCCTTGTCCAAATGTGCTTTTTCATACCTCAGGCAACTCTATTTGTGGCGTACGTGCAGAAACGGCTTCTTTCTCATCACTCTCCCATACAGCTTCTCCTTGTGCAAAGTGCGCTGTATAGTTGACTGATGCACAGTGACACCATCTGCAGCAAGATGATGCTGCAGCTCTTTGGAGGTGTCTGTGGATTGTCCTTGACTGTTCTCACCATTCTTCTTCTCTGCCTTTCTGATATTTTTCTTGGCCTGCCACTTCTGGGCTTAACAAGAACTGTCCCTGTGCTCTTCCATTTCCTTACTATGTTCCTCACAGTGGAAACTGACAGGTTAAATCTCTGAGACAGCTTTTTGTATCCTTCCCCTGAACAACTGTGTTGAACAATCTTTGTTTTCAGATCATTTGAGAGTTGTTTTGAGTAGCCCATGATGCCACTCTTCAGAGGAGATTCAAATAGGAGATCAACTTGCAATTGGCCACCTTAAATACCTTTTCTCATGATTGGATACATCTGGCTATGAAGTTCAAAGCTCACTGAGGTTACAAAACCAATTTTGTGCTTCAGTAAGTCAGTAAAAAGTAGTTAGGGGAATTCAAATCAATAAAATGATAAGGGTGCCCATACTTTTGCACCGGTCAAATTTTGGTTTAATGCATATTGCACATTTTCTGTTAGTACAATAAACCTCATTTCAATCCTGAAATATTACTGTGTCCATCAGTTAATAGATATATCAAACTGAAATGGCTGCTGCAAACACCAAAATATTTAGAACAAAAAATGATTAAGATTAATAGGGGTGCCCAAACTTTTTCATAGGACTGTATATATCTATAATACATAGTGTATGACACTGTCAGGGCTCCTAGGACTATATATATATATATCTATAATACATAGTGTATGACACTTTCAGGGCTCCTAGGACTATATATATATCTATAATACATAGTGTATGACACTGTCAGGGCTCCTATGACTATATATATATATATCTATAATACATAGTGTATGACACTGTCAGGGCTCCTAGGACTATATATATATCTATAATACATAGTGTATGACACTGTCAGGGCTCCTAGGACTATATATATATCTATAATACATAGTGTATGACACTTTCAGGGCTCCTAGGACTATATATATATCTATAATACATAGTGTATGACACTGTCAGGGCTCCTAGGACTATATATATCTATAATACATAGTGTATGACACTTTCAGGGCTCCTAGGACTATATATATATATATATATATCTATAATACATAGTGTATGACACTGTCAGGGCTCCTAGGACTATATATATATATCTATAATACATAGTGTATGACACTGTCAGGACTCCTAGGACTATGTATATATATCTATAATACATAGTGTATGACACTGTCAGGGCTCCTAGGACTATATATATATATATATATAATACATAGTGTATGACACTGGACTCCTAGGACTATATATATCTATAATACATAGTGTATGACACTGTCAGGGCTCCTAGGACTATATATATCTATAATACATAGTGTATGAAACTGTCAGGACTCCTAGGACTATATATATATATATATATATATATATATATATATTACATAGTGTATGACACTGGACTCCTAGGACTATATATATCTATAATAAATAGTGTATGACACTGTCAGGACTCCTAGGACTATATATATCTATAATACATAGTGTATGACACTGTCAGGGCTCCTAGGACTATATATATCTATAATACATAGTGTATGAGACTGTCAGGGCTCCTAGGACTATATATATATATATCTATAATACATAGTGTATGACACTGTCAGGGCTCCTAGGACTATATTTATATATATATCTATAATACATAGTGTATGACACTGTCAGGGCTCCTAGGACTATATATATCTATAACACATAGTGTATGAGACTGTCAGGGCTCCTAGGACTATATATATATATATCTATAATACATAGTGTATGACACTGCCAGGACTCCTAGGACTATATTTATATATATATCTATAATACATAGTGTATGACACTGTCAGGGCTCCTAGGACTATATATATCTATAACACATAGTGTATGAGACTGTCAGGGCTCCTAGGACTATATATATCTATAATACATAGTGTATAAGACTGTCAGGACTCCTAGGACTATATATATCTATAATACATAGTGTATGAGACTGTCAGGACTCCTAGGACTATATATATCCTACTAATATTATAAGTGTGAAAGTTTGTGTGTTTGGATGTTTGTGAGTTTGGATGTTTGTTCCTCAATCACGCTAAAACGCCTGGACAGATTTGCGTGCAATTTTCCACAAACATAGTTTTCCCTCAGGATTGAGTCACAGGCTACTTTTGGTGCCACTAAACAACATGGCTTCCTAGCAGGAGACTCACAAAAGCAGGAACTCCTAGCCCCAGCTATAGACTCACACACACTGCCTGGCATTTCCTGCCTCAACCTGCCTGCACACTCCTTACTGTCTCCTCAGGAGTCGCCCTCACTCTACTCACTCACATTTACATATAGCTTTCCACTATACATACACAATACAACACATCACATTGTAATTACATGTATCTCCTATCACTGCTATATACAGTACCTGATACATATATACTCCTGTACACAGGCTGTATATACTATATAATTACATGTATCTCCTATCACTGCTATATACAGTACCTGATACATATATACTCCTGTACACAGGCTGTATATACTATATATTACATGTATCTCCTATCACTGCTATATACAGTGCCTGATACATATATACTCCTGTACACAGGCTGTATATACTATATAATTACATGTATCTCCTATCACTGCTATATACAGTACCTGATACATATATACTCCTGTACACAGGCTGTATATACTATATATTACATGTATCTCCTATTACTGCTATATACAGTGCCTGATACATATATACTCCTGTACACAGGCTGTATATACTATATATTACATGTATTACCTATCAATGCTATATACAGTGCCTGATACATATATACTCCTGTACACAGGCTGTATATACTATATAATTACATGTATCTCCTATCACTGCTATATACAGTACCTGATACATATATACTCCTGTACACAGGCTGTATATACTATATATTACATGTATCTCCTATCACTGCTATATACAGTACCTGATACATATATACTCCTGTACACAGGCTGTATATACTATATATTACATGTATCTCCTATCACTGCTATATACAGTACCTGATACATATATACTCCTGTACACAGGCTGTATATACTATATATTACATGTATCTCCTATCACTGCTATATACAGTACCTGATACATATATACTCCTGTACACAGGCTGTATATACTATATATTACATGTATCTCCTATCACTGCTATATACAGTACCTGATACATATATACTCCTGTACACAGGCTGTATATACTATATATTACATGTATCTCCTATCACTGCTATATACAGTACCTGATACATATATACTCCTGTACACAGGCTGTATATACTACATATTACATGTATCTCCTATCACTGCTATATACAGTACCTGATACATATATACTCCTGTACACAGGCTGTATAACACATCACATTGTCTGTATCACAACATACACAATATAACACATCAAATCACATTTGCTAGCCCACCAAACTTTTTAAAGCACTTTTACAGTTTCACACGTCTGTGTCCGCCCAATTCTCAACTCACCGCAGACGAAGTTGCGGGTAAAAGCTAGTATATATATATATATATATATATATATATATAATACATAGTGTATGACACTGTCAGGGCTCCTAGGACTATATATATATGCGCCTCATCAAGACGCACGTCCACAACACCAGAAGAGGCAAGATATTCGCCTGCTTCGTGGACTTTAAGAAGGCGTTTGATTCAGTATGGCACCCAGGCCTACTTCTAAAACTCCTAGAGAGTGGAATAGGAGGATGAACGTACGACGTCATCAAGAGCTCCTACACCGGAAACCAGTGCAGTGTGAAGGTGAATGGGAAAAGGACCGCATACTTCCAACAGGCCCGAGGGGTCAGACAAGGCTGTAGCCTGAGCCCAACGCTCTTCAACATCTATATCAATGAACTGGCTACAGCCCTGGAGGCCTCACCAACCCCAGGCCTCACCCTGAACAATCGAGAGGTGAAGTTCCTGCTATACGCCGATGACCTCCTACTCCTGGCCCCCACCGAGAAAGACCTCCAAGAAAGCCTGTCAGTGCTGGAAAAATTCAGCACCACATGGGCCCTACCCATCAACCAGAAGAAGACCAAAGTCATGGTATTCCAGAAGAAGGGCCACAATAAAGCCTCCACCACCTCACAATTCACACTGAACGGCTCCACACTGGAGAAAACCAACAGCTACACCTACCTGGGGCTGGAGCTCAGCCAATCAGGAAGCTTCAAAGCAGCAATAGAAACCCTGAAAGCAAAAGCCTGCAGAACCTTCTACGCCATCAGAAGACAACTGTACCACCTCAAACCACCGGTGAGGGTCTGGATGAAGATATTTGACGCTGTCATCTCCCCGATCCTTCTCTATGGCAGTGAGGTTTGGGGCCCAGCCACCTACCCAGACCAGTCAAGGTGGGATTCCAGCCCAACAGAGAACTTCCACCTGGAGTTCTGCAAATACCTGCTACATGTCCATCGCAACACCACCAACATAGCCTGCAGGGCAGAGCTAGGCAGACTCCCCCTATGGCTCACCATACAGAAGAGGGCGCTAGCTTTCCAGGCACACATCCAGGGGAGCAAGCCTGACTCCTACCACCACCAAGCATGGCTAAGCCACCTGAGCAAACCAGACACTCACCAACCAAACAGCAGCCAACCACCAAACCAAAAACTCCAACAGATGATAACCAAGGCCGAAATAAAGGCGACCACAGAGGCAAACAGAGAGCGGTACATTGAAGAATGGAGAAACGAAATAAATAACTCCAAGAAACTCACCGTGTACCAATCCCTACAAAGGGACTACACCATGGCCACCTACCTGGAGAGAATACGCCACCCCAAGCACAGACAGACCCTGAGCCGATACAGACTGAGCGCCCACAACCTAGAGATAGAGACGGGGCGATACAGGCAGACGTACAAGCCACGGGAGAAGAGACTGTGCCAGCACTGTGACCAGGGGGTCCTAGAAGACCAGACCCACTTCCTGCTACACTGCACCAAATACTCAGCTGTGAGGGCCGTCTACTACCAAAGACTCTGCCCACATCCCAGACTTCATATCTGCAGACGAGAAGAGGAAACTCTACATCCTACTGGGAGAAGAAGAGGCCACTGTGGAGATCGCTGCCCAATACGTGTCCAGCTGTCACCAAACCAGAGGAAGATGAGACTCCATCCCAATACACCCGCCCCATATCTATAATCCATAGTGTATGACACTGTCAGGGCTCCTAGGACTATATATATCTATAATACATAGTATTATATATCTAAATACACTATGTATTATAGATATATATAGTCTTAGGAGTCCTGACAGTGTCATACACTATGTATTATAGATATATATAGTCCTAGGAGCCCTGACAGTGTCATACACTATGTATTATAGATATATATAGTCCTAAGAGTCCTGACAGTGTCATACACTATGTATTATAAATATATATATATATATATATATATATATATATATATATATATATAGTCCTAGGAGCCCTGACAGTGTCATACACTATGTATTATAGATATATATATAGTCCTGGGAGCCCTGACAGTGTCATACACTATGTATTATAGATATATATAGTCCTAAGAGCCCTGACAGTGTCATACACTATGTATATATATATATATATATATATATATATATATATATATATATTACATAGTGTATGACACTGTCAGGGCTCCTAGGACTATATATATATATATATATATATATATATATATATATATATATATTTATAATACATAGTGTATGACACTGTCAGGGCTCCCAGGACTATATATATATCTATAATACATAGTGTATGACACTGTCAGGGCTCCTAGGACTATATATATATATATATATATATATATATATATATATATATATATATATATTTATAATACATAGTGTATGACACTGTCAGGACTCCTAGGACTATATATATCTATAATACATAGTGTATGACACTGTCAGGGCTCCTAGGACTATATATGTCTATAATACATAGTGTATGACACTGTCAGGACTCCTAGGACTATATATATCTATAATACAAGCGGGCTGTCCATGTTCGGCGACCATCAAACTTAACTGAACTTGAATTGTTTTGTAGAAAGAAATGGTCCAAAATACCTTCATCCAGGATCCAGGAACTGATTAAAAGCTACAGGAAGCGACTAGAGGCTGTTATCTTTGCAAAAGGAGGATGTACTAAATATTAATGTCACTTTTCTGTTGAGGTGCCCATATTTTTGCACCGGTCAAATTTTGGTTTAATGCATATTGCGCATTTTCTGTTAGTACAATAAACCTCATTTCAATCCTGAAATATTACTGTGTCCATCAGTTATTAGATATATCAAACTGAAATGGCTGCTGCAAACACCAAAATATTTAGAACTAAAAATGATTAAGATTAATAGGGGTGCCCAAACTTTTTCATAGGACTGTATATATATATATATATATATATATATATATATATATATATATAGTGTATGACACTGTCAGGGCTCTTAGGACTATATATATATATAATACATAGTGTATGACACTGTCAGGGCTCTTAGGACTATATATATCTATTATACATAGTGTATGACACTGTCAGGACTCCTAGGACTATATATATCTATAATACATAGTGTATGACACTGTCAGGACTCCTAGGACTATATATATCTATAATACATAGTGTATGACACTGTCAGGGCTCCTAGGACTATATATATATCTATAATACATAGCGTATGACACTGTCAGGGCTCCCAGGACTATATATATATCTATAATACATAGTCTACGACACTGACAGGGCTCCTAGGACTATATATATATCTATAATACATAGCGTATGACACTGTCAGGGCTCCTAGGACTATATATATATATATATATATATATATATATATATATATATATATATATATATATATATATATTACATAGTGTATGACACTGTCAGGGCTCCTAGGACTATATAGATCTATAATACATAGTGTATGACACTGTCAGGGCTCCCAGGACTATATATATATCTATAATACATAGTCTACGACACTGTCAGGGCTCCTAGGACTATATGTATATATATATATATATATATATATATATATATATATATATATATATATATAATACATAGTGTATGACACTGTCAGGACTCCTAGGACTATATATATCTATAATACATAGTGTATGACATTGTCAGGGCTCCTAGGACTATTTATATCTATAATACATAGTGTATGACACTGTCACGACTCCTCGGACTATATATATCTATTTTACATAGTGTATGACACTGTCAGGACTCCTAGGACTATATATATCTATAATACATAGTGTATGACACTGTCAGGGGTCCTAGGACTATATATATATCTATAATACATAGTGTATGACACTGTCAGGGCTCCTAGGACTATATATATATATATATATATAATACATAGTGTATGACACTGTCAGGGCTCCTAGGACTATATATATATATATCTATAATACATCGTGTATGACACTGTCAGGGCTCCTAGGACTATATATATCTATAATACATAGTGTATGACACTGTCAGGGCTCCTAGGACTATATATATCTATAATACATAGTGTATGACACTGTCAGGACTCCTAGGACTATATATATATATATATATATATATATATATATATATATATATATTACATAGTGTATGACACTGTCAGGGCTCCTAGGACTATATATATCTATAATACATAGTGTATGACACTGTCAGGTCTCCTAGGACTATATATATATATATATATATATATATATATATATATATATATATATATATATATATATTACATAGTGTATGACACTGTCAGGGCTCCTAGGACTATATATATCTATAATACATAGTGTATGACACTGTCAGGGCTCCTAGGACTATATATATCTATAATACATAGTGTATGACACTGTCAGGGCTCCTAGGACTATATATATATATCTATAATACATAGTGTATGACACTGTCAGGGCTCCTAGGACTATATATATATATATATATATATATATATATATATATATATATATATATATATATAATACATAGTGTATGACACTGTCAGGGCTCCTAGGACTATATATATATCTATAATACATAGTGTATGACACTGTCAGGGCTCCTAGGACTATATATATCTATAATACATAGTGTATGACACTGTCAGGGCTCCTAGGACTATATATATCTATAATACATAGTGTATGACACTGTCAGGGCTCCTAGGACTATATAGATATATATATATATATATACATATATATATAATACATAGTGTATGACACTGTCAGGGCTCCTAGGACTATATATATATCTATAATACATAGTGTATGACACTTTCAGGGCTCCTAGGACTATATATATCTATAATACATAGTGTATGACACTGTCAGGACTCCTAGGACTATATATATATCTATAATACATAGTGTATGACACTGTCAGGGCTCCTAGGACTATATATATCTATAATACATTGTGTATGACACTGTCAGGGCTCCTAGGACTATATATATATCTATAATCCATAGTGTATGACACTGTCAGGGCTCCTAGGACTATATATATATATCTATAATCCATAGTGTATGACACTGTCAGGGCTCCTAGGACTATATATATATATATAATACATAGTGTATGACACTGTCAGGGCTCCTAGTACTATATATATCTATAAAACATTGTGTATGACACTGTCAGGGCTCCTAGGACTATATATATATCTATAATCCATAGTGTATGACACTGTCAGGGCTCCTAGTACTATATATATCTATAATACATTGTGTATGACACTGTCAGGGCTCCTAGGACTATATATATATATCTATAATCCATAGTGTATGACACTGTCAGGGCTCCAAGGACTATATATATCTATCTATAATACATAGTGTATGACACTGTCAGGGCTCCTAGGACTATATATATCTATAATACATTGTGTATGACACTGTCAGGGCTCCTAGGACTATATATATATCTATAATCCATAGTGTATGACACTGTCAGGGCTCCTAGGACTATATATATATATCTATAATCCATAGTGTATGACACTGTCAGGGCTCCTAGGACTATATATATCTATAATACATAGTGTATGACACTGTCAGGGCTCCTAGGACTATATATATCTATAATACATAGTGTATGACACTGTTAGGACTCCTAGGACTATATCTATCTATAATACATAGTGTATGACACTGTCAGGGCTCCTAGGACTATATCTATCTATAATACATAGTGTATGATACTGTCAGGGCTCCTAGGACTATATACAGTATATCTATAATACATAGTGTGCGTTAACGGTTGTACATCGGAGTCCCTACAGAAGCACATGAAGTCTTTATAGCAGCACACAAAGTCTAATGGCACCACGTGAAATCCTTACATCAACACACAGTTTTGTGGTACTACATGGAGTTCCTACAGCAACGCACAAGCTCCTGCACATTTAGCATTATCTTGACCACCAGCACCTCCATCATTCTCATTGATCTATTTCCCCGCGATAGCAGCAGAGACACATTGATATTCTACAGCATTGATTACCTTGGACAGCCAGACTCATGTAGAAAAGCAGCAGGAGAAGCAACAGGAGCCTCTTCATAGTGTCAGGTCACTGGAGTGAAAGTTGAAGTTGAATTTCAGGTGCAAATCTTGTTCATGCAAATCGTGCGCACAGTTCACACACACAATATGCTTAAAGGGGTATTCCCACGTCGCATACTCACCAGTCTTCGTTGCTGTAAATTCTTCTTTCTTTCGGCTTTGTTGCGTCATTGATGGGCGGGGTTACATATGCAAAGCCAGCGGTGAGATGCTGTTGGCCCTGCATGCACGCTCATAGACCAGTCTAGCCTTCACAATGCGAATAGAGACCCGGCATCCGCCTCTCTCTATTACAGCGGATGCCGGGACTGTATTCACATTGTGAAGGCTAAACTGGTCTTTGAGCGTGCACGCAGGGCCAGCAGCATCTCGCCGCTTGGCTTTGCATATGTGAATACATACCCGGCATCCGCTGTAATAGAGAGGCGGATGCCGGGGAGTGTACATGCCGGCACAGATGCCTGCAACATCGCTATGCCCCTGCCCTGCATGAAGCCAGCAGCGGCAGAAGCGATGCTGTTATTCCGCTCCTCCGCCCCCTTCCCCCCTGGAATAGCAGCATCGCTCCTGCCGCTGCTGGCTTCATGCAGGGTAGGAGCATAGCGATGTTGCAAGCATCTGTGCTGGCGTCTAACCGTCCCCGGCATCCGCCTCTCTATTAGGCTGCATTCACACGGAGTAAACGCTGGCGTTTTTTGTGTGTTTTTTGCACATAGCGCCGCGTTTACGCCGCGTAGCGTCGCGTTAACGCCGCGTATACGCCGCGTTAACGCCGCGCTATTTAGCGGTGGCGTTGCCCGGCGTTAACGCGGCGTATACGCGGCGTTAACGCGACGCTACGCAGCGTAAACGCGGCGCTATGTGCAAAAAACACACAAAAAACGCCAGCGTTTACTCCGTGTGAATGCAGCCTTACAGCGGATGCCGGGTCTGTATTGGTGGCCCCTTCCCTCCCCCCAAAGGGTAAACTACCCCCCCCCCCTCGAGGCTCACTCCCGTGTACTTAGCCCCTCCTCCCTCCCCCCTCAGAGCAGCAGACACATCACTTGAATTATGACCAGATAAGTCAAGGGATGTGTAAAAACAAAAAATGAATAAAGTAAGATAGTGGAGAAACAAAGCCGTTTTGCTGAAGCAATGTATTTAGGAAAAGTCTTACATTCACATTAACAAGCAGTATAGATAGGAGCCTTGTGATGGGACAACCCCTTTAAATCATCAATGGTGGTTTAACCCAAAGATTTTTTTCTGGATCAACAAGTTTGGTATGAAAGACAACATAAAACATAACTGCTAGTAATCATACAACTGTATCTCTATAATACATAGTGTATGACTCAGTCAGGGCTCCTAGGACTATATACTGGATATATATAATACATAGTGTATGACACTGTCAGGGCTCCTAGGACTATATACTGGATATATATAATACATAGTGTATGACACTGTCAGGGCTCCTAGGACTATATACTGTATATATATAATACATAGTGTATGACACTGTCAGGGCTCCTAGGACTATATATATATCTATAATACATAGTGTATGACACTGTCAGGGCTCCTAGGACTATATATATCTATAATACATAGTGTATGACACTGTCAGGACTCCTAGGACTATATATATCTATAATACATAGTGTATGACACTGTCAGGACTCCTAGGACTATATATATCTATAATACATAGTGTATGACACTGTCAGGGCTCCTAGGACTATATATATATATATATATATATATATATATATATATATATATATATATATATCTATAATACATAGTGTATGACACTGTCAGGACTCCTAGGACTATATATATCTATAATACATAGTGTATGATACTGTCAGGGCTCCTAGGACTATATACAGTATATCTATAATACATAGTGTGCGTTAACGGTTGTACATCGGAGTCCCTACAGAAGCACATGAAGTCTTTATAGCAGCACACAAAGTCTAATGGCACCACGTGAAATCCTTACATCAACACACAGTTTTGTGGTACTACATGGAGTTCCTACAGCAACGCACAAGCTCCTGCACATTTAGCATTATCTTGACCACCAGCACCTCCATCATTCTCATTGATCTATTTCCCCGCGATAGCAGCAGAGACACATTGATATTCTACAGCATTGATTACCTTGGACAGCCGGACTCATGTAGAAAAGCAGCAGGAGAAGCAACAGGAGCCTCTTCATAGTGTCAGATCACTGGAGTGAAAGTTGAAGTTGAATTTCAGGTGCAAATCTTGTTCATGCAAATCGTGCGCACAGTTCACACACACAATATGCTTAAAGGGGTATTCCCACGTCGCATACTCACCAGTCTTCGTTGCTGTAAATTCTTCTTTCTTTCGGCTTTGTTGCGTCATTGGTGGGCGGGGTTACATATGCAAAGCCAGCGGTGAGATGCTGTTGGCCCTGCATGCACGCTCATAGACCAGTCTAGCCTTCACAATGCGAATAGAGACCCGGCATCCGCCTCTCTCTATTACAGCGGATGCCGGGACTGTATTCACATTGTGAAGGCTAAACTGGTCTTTGAGCGTGCACGCAGGGCCAGCAGCATCTCGCCGCTTGGCTTTGCATATGTGAATACATACCCGGCATCCGCTGTAATAGAGAGGCGGATGCCGGGGAGTGTAGATGCCGGCACAGATGTGCAGATGCTGGCACAGATGCACAGATGCCTGCAACATCGCTATGCCCCTGCCCTGCATGAAGCCAGCAGCGGCAGAAGCGATGCTGTTATTCCGCTCCTCCGCCCCCCGCCCCCCTGGAATAGCAGCATCGCTCCTGCCGCTGCTGGCTTCATGCAGGGTAGGAGCATAGCGATGTTGCAAGCATCTGTGCTGGCGTCTAACCGTCCCCGGCATCCGCCTCTCTATTAGGCTGCATTCACACGGAGTAAACGCTGGCGTTTTTTGTGTGTTTTTTGCACATAGCGCCGCGTATACGCCGCGTTAACGCCGCGCTATTTAGCGGTGGCGTTGCCCGGCGTTAACGCGGCGTATACGCGGCGTTAACGCGACGCTACGCGGCGTAAACGCGGCGCTATGTGCAAAAAACACACAAAAAACGCCAGCGTTTACTCCGTGTGAATGCAGCCTTACAGCGGATGCCGGGTCTGTATTGGCGGCCCCTTCCCCCCAAAGGGTAAACTACCCCCCCCCCTCGAGGCTCACTCCCGTGTACTTAGCCCCTCCTCCCTCCCCCCTCAGAGCAGCAGATACATCACTTGAATTATGACCAGATAAGTCAAGGGATGTGTAAAAACAAAAAATGAATAAAGTAAGATAGTGGAGAAACAAAGCCGTTTTGCTGAAGCAATGTATTTAGGAAAAGTCTTACATTCACATTAACAAGCAGTATAGATAGGAGCCTTGTGACGGGACAACCCCTTTAACAAGCAGTATAGATAGGATCCTTGTGATGGGACAACCCCTTTAACAAGCAGTATAGATAGGAGCCTTGTGATGGGACAACCCCTTTAAATCATCAATGGTGGTTTAACCCAAAGATTTTTTTCTGGATCAACAAGTTTGGTATGAAAGACAACATAAAACATAACTGCTAGTAATCATACAACTGTATCTCTATAATACATAGTGTATGACTCAGTCAGGGCTCCTAGGACTATATACTGGATATATACAATACATAGTGTATGACACTGTCAGGGCTCCTAGGACTATATACTGTATATATATAATACATAGTGTATGACACTGTCAGGGCTCCTAGGACTATATATATCTATAATACATAGTGTATGACACTGTCAGGACTCCTAGGACTATATATATATATATATATATACAGTCCTATGAAAAAGTTTGGGCACCCCTATTAATCTTAATCATTTTTAGTTCTAAATATTTTGGTGTTTATAACAGCCATTTCAGTTTGATATATCTAATAACTGATGGACACAGTAATATTTCAGGATTGAAATGAGGTTTATTGTACTAACAGAAAATGTGCAATATGCATTAAACCAAAATTTGACCGGTGCAAAAGTATGGGCACCTCAACAGAAAAGTGACATTAATATTTAGTAGATCCTCCTTTTGCAAAGATAACAGCCTCTAGTCGCTTCCTGTAGCTTTTAATCAGTTCCTGGATCCTGGATAAAGGTATTTTGGACAAACAATTCAAGTTCAGTTAAGCTAGATGGTCGCCGAGCATGGACAGCCCGCTTCAAATCATCCCACAGATGTTCAATGATATTCAGGTCTGGGGACTGGGATGGCCATTCCAGAACATTGTAATTGTTCCTCTGCAGGAATGCCTGAGGATTTGGAGCGGTGTTTTGGATCATTGTCTTGCTGAAATATCCATCCCCGGCGTAACTTCAACTTCGTCACTGATTCTTGAACATTATTCTCAAGAATCTGCTGATACTGAGTGGAATCCATGCGACTCTCAACTTTAACAAGATTCCCGATGCCGGCATTGGCCACACAGCCCCAAAGCATGATGGAACCTCCACCAAATTTTACAGTGGGTAGCATGTGTTTTTCTTGGAATGCTGTTTCTTTTTGGACGCCATGCATAACGCCTTTTTTTTATAACCAAACAACTCAATTTTTGTTTCCAAAATGAAGCTGCCTTGTCCAAATGTGCTTTTTCATACCTCAGGCAACTCTATTTGTGGCGTACGTGCAGAAACGGCTTCTTTCTCATCACTCTCCCATACAGCTTCTATTTGTGCAAAGTGCGCTGTATAGTTGACCGATGCACAGTGACACCATCTGCAGCAAGATGATGCTGCAGCTCTTTGGAGGTGGTCTGTGGATTGTCCTTGACTCTTCTCACCATTCTTCTTCTCTGCCTTTCTGATATTTTTCTTGGCCTGCCACTTCTGGGCTTAACAAGAACTGTCCCTGTGGTCTTCCATTTCCTTACTATGTTCCTCACAGTGGAAACTGACAGGTTAAATCTCTGAGACAACTTTTTGTATCCTTCCCCTGAACAACTATGTTGGACAATCTTTGTTTTCAGATCATTTGAGAGTTGTTTTGAGTAGCCCATGATGCCACTCTTCAGAGGAGATTCAAATAGTAGAACAACTTGCAATTGGCCACCTTAAATACCTTTTCTTATGATTGGATACATCTGGCTATGAAGTTCAAAGCTCACTGAGGTTACAAAACCAATTTTGTGCTTCAGTAAGTCAGTAAAAAGTAGTTAGGGGAATTCAAATCAATAAAATGATAAGGGTGCCCATACTTTTGCACCGGTCAAATTTTGGTTTAATGCATATTGCACATTTTCTGTTAGTACAATAAACCTTATTTCAATCCTGAAATATTACTGTGTCCATCAGTTATTAGATATATCAAACTGAAATGGCTGTTGCAAACACCAAAATATTTAGAACAAAAAATGATTAAGATTAATAGGGGTGCCCAAACTTTTTCATAGGACTGTATCTATAATACATAGTGTATGACACTGTCAGGGCTCCTAGGACTATATATATCTATAATACATAGTGTATGACACTGTCAGGGCTCCTAGGACTATATATATCTATGATACATAGTGTATGACACTGTCAGGGCTCCTAGGACTATATATATCTATAAATACATAGTGTATGACACTGTCAGGGCTCCTAGGACTATATATATATATATATATATATATATATATATATATATATATATATATCTAATACATAGTGTATGACACTGTCAGGGCTCCTAGGACTATATATATATATATATATATATATATATATATATATATATATATATATATATTACATAGTGTATGACACTGTCAGGACTCCTAGGACTATATATATCTATAATACATAGTGTATGACACTGTCAGGGCTCCTAGGACTATATATATCTATAAATACATAGTGTATGACACTGTCAGGGCTCCTAGGACTATATATATCTATAATACATAGTGTATGACACTGTCAGGGCTCCTAGGACTATATATATATCTATAATCCATAGTGTATGACACTGTCAGGGCTCCTAGGACTATATATATATATATATATATATATATATATATATATATATATATATATATAATACATAGTGTATGACACTGTCAGGGCTCCTAGGACTATACATATCTATAATACATAGCGTATGACACTGTCAGGACTCCTAGGACTATATATATATCTATAATACATAGTGTATGACACTGTCAGGGCTCCTAGGACTATATATATATATATATATATATATATATATATAATACATAGTGTATGACACTGTCAGGGCTCCTAGGACTATATATATCTATAATACATAGTGTATGACACTGTCAGGGCTCCTAGGACTATATATATATCTATAATACATAGTGTATGACACTGTCAGGGCTCCTAGGACTATATATATATATATATATATATATATATATATATATATATAATACATAGTGTATGACACTGTCAGGGCTCCTAGGACTATATATATATCTATAATACATAGTGTATGACACTGTCAGGGCTCCTAGGACTATATATATATCTATAATACATAGTGTATGACACTGTCAGGGCTCCTAGGACTATATATATCTATAATACATAGTGTATGACACTGTCAGGGCTCCTAGGACTATATATATATCTATAATAAATAGTGTATGACACTGTCAGGGCTCCTAGCACTATATATATCTATAATACATAGTGCATGACACTGTCAGGACTCCTAGGACTATATATATCTATAATACATAGTGTATGACACTGTCAGGGCTCCTAGGACTATATATATATCTATAATACATAGTGTATGACACTGTCAGGACTCCTAGGACTATATATATCTATAATACATAGTGTATGACACTGTCAGGGCTCCTAGGACTGTATATCTATAATACATAGTGTATGACACTGTCAGGGCTCCTAGGACTATATATATCTATAATACATAGTGTATGACACTGTCAGGGCTCCTACGACTATATATATATATATCTATAATACATAGTGTATGACACTGTCAGGGCTCCTAGGACTATATATATCTATAATACATAGTGTATGACACTGTCAGGGCTCCTAGGACTATATATATCTATAATACATAGTGTATGACACTGTCAGGGCTCCTAGGACTATATATATATCTATAATACATAGTGTATTACACTGTCAGGACTGCTAGGACTATATATATATATATATATATATATATATATATATATATATATATATAAAATACATAGTGTATGACACTGTCAGGACTCCTAGGACTATATATATCTATAATACATAGTGTATGACACTGTCAGGACTGCTAGGACTATATATATCTATAATACATAGTGTGTGACACTGTCAGGACTCCTAGGACTATATATATCTATAATACATAGTGTATGACACTGTCAGGGCTCCTAGGACTATATATATCTATAATACATAGTGTATGACACTGTCAGGGCTCCTGGGACTATACATATATCTATAATACATAGTGTATGACACTGTCAGGGCTCCTAGGACTATATATATATATATCTATAATACATAGTGTATGACACTGTCAGGACTCCTAGGACTATATATATCTATAATACATAGTGTATGACACTGTCAGGGCTCCTAGCACTATATATATCTATATATCTATAATACATAGTGTATGACACCGCCAGGACTCCTAGGACTATATATATCTATAATACATAGTGTATGACACTGTCAGGGCTCCTAGGACTATATATATATATATCTATAATACATAGTGTATGACACTGTCAGGACTCCTAGGACTATATATATCTATAATACATAGTGTATGACACTGTCAGGGCTCCTAGCACTATATATATCTATATATCTATAATACATAGTGTATGACACCGCCAGGACTCCTAGGACTATATATATCTATAATACATAGTGTATGACACTGTCAGGACTCCTAGCACTATATATATCTATATATCTAAAATACATAGTGTATGACACTGTCAGGGCTCCTAGGACTATATATCTATGTATACTATAACAACAGCCTCAGGTGGTCACCTATTTTGGAGAGGGGTTGTATACTTTGTGGAGAATGAATAAAAGTGGTAGGGGTCTTCTTTCCGTAATCTGTGCACTAGTTGTCTGTATAGATCTGTCATGCCCCTATACATTATATACTCGCTGTATATAGGACCGCGCTGTGTGACTGTATCAATGATAGATAAATATATACAATGTAACAATTCTCAGCGTGCGCCGCCAGCCAATCAGAGTGTGAGCCCGCTCTTGGTGACGTCACGCGGCTGCAGAGGAGGGCGGGGCTGCCGGGCCTCGGAGGTAGAACAATGAGGCCGCCGGGAGGAGGTTGCGGGGATCCCGGGGCTGCGGTCATCCTCCTGCCGCTCATCACCGCCGCCTGCCTGGCTACAGCTGCAGGTCACCCCACATCATTACTAAAGAGTCGCCCCATCATCATCATCCTCATCATCCTCACGGGAGTCTCCTCCTGTCTGCTGTTATAAGGGATGAGACCCTCTCCTATAATAACAGGAGGAGACCCCCATTATCTCCACTGTACGGGGCTGTGCTGGGGGTCTCCTGTCTGTTATTATAGGCGATGAGGAAAGAGTGGAATTCTCTCATCTATAATAACCAGAAAACCGGAGGAGGAAGGATGACCCCCCATCATCCTCATCATCATCACTATACAGGGCTCTGCGGGGGTCTCCTCCTGTCACCTATTACAGGGGATGAGGATGGTGTGAAATATCCTCAACTATATTAACAGGAGGACGACCCCCCTCCCATCACCCATCTCATCATCAGTATAGAGGGATCTACTGGGGGGATTATTATTACTATACTATAAGAATGGGGGGGGATTATTATTACTACACTATAAGAATGGGGGGATTATTATTACTCTACTATAAGAATGGGGGGATTATTATCACTATACTATAAGAATGGGGGGATTATTATTACTATACTATAAGAATGGGGGGATTATTATTACTATACTATAAGAATGGGGGGATTATTATTACTATACTATAAGAATGGGGGATTATTATTACTATACTATAAGAATGGGGGATTATTATTACTCTACTATAAGAATGGGGGGATTATTATCACTATACTATAATAATGGGGGGATTATTATTACTATACTATAAGAATGGGGGGATTATTATTACTATACTATAAGAAATGAGGGATTATTATTACTATACTATAAGAATGGGGGATTATTATTACTCTACTATAAGAATGGGGGGATTATTATTACTCTACTATAAGAATGGGGGATTATTATTACTCTACTATAAGAATGGGGGGATTATTATCACTATACTATAAGAATGGGGGGATTATTATTACTATACTATAAGAATGGGGGGATTATTATTACTATACTATAAGAAATGAGGGATTATTATTACTATACTATAAGAATGGGGGATTATTATTACTCTACTATAAGAATGGGGGGATTATTATTACTCTACTATAAGAATGGGGGGATTATTATTACTATACTATAAGAAATGAGGGATTATTATTACTATACTATAAGAATGGGGGATTATTATTACTCTACTATAAGAATGGGGGGATTATTATTACTCTACTATAAGAATGGGGGGATTATTATTACTCTACTATAAGAATGGGGGGATTATTATTACTATACTATAAGAATGGGGGGATTATTATTACTATACTATAAGAATGGGGGGATTATTATTACTATACTATAAGAATGGGGGGATTACTATTACTATACTATAAGAATGGGAGGATTATTATTACTATACTATAAGAATGGGGGGATTATTATTACTATACTATAAGAATGGGGGGGATTATTATTACTATACCATAAGAATGGGGGGATTATTATTACTATACTATAAGAATGGGGGGATTATTATTACTATACCATAAGAATGGGGGGATTATTATTACTATACTATAAGAATGGGAGGATTATTATTACTATACTATAAGAATGGGGGGATTATTATTACTATACTATAAGAATGGGAGGATTATTATTACTATACTATAAGAATGGGGGATTATTATTACTATACTATAAGAATGGGGTGATTATAATTCCTATACTATAATAATGGGGGGATTATTATTACTCTACTATAAGAATGGAGGGATTATTATTACTATACTATAAGAATGGAGGGATTATTATTACTATATTATAGGCGTGGGGGGATTATTATTACTATACTTTAAGAATGGGGGGGATTATTATTACTATACTATAAGAATGGTGGGGATTATTATTACTATACTATAAGAATGGGGGGATTATTATTACTATACTATAAGAATGGGGGATTATTATTACTATACTATAAGAATGGGGGGATTATTATTACTATACTATAAGAATGGGGGGATTATTATTACTATACTATAAGAATGGAGGGATTATTATTACTATACTATAAGAATGGGGGGATTATTATTACTATACTATAAGAATGGGGGGATTATTATTACTATACTATAAGAATGGGGGGATTGTTATTACTATACTATAAGAATGGGGGGATTATTATTACTATACTTTAAGAATGGGGGGATTATTATTACTATACTATAAGAATAGAGGGATTATTATTACTATACTATAAGAATGGGGGGATTATTATTACTATACTATAAGAATGGGGGGATTATTATTACTATACTATAAGAATAGAGGGATTATTATTGCTATACTTTAAGAATGGGGGGATTATTATTACTATACTATAAGAATGGGGGGATTATTATTACTATACTATAAGAATAGAGGGATTATTATTACTATACTTTAAGAATGGGGGGATTATTATTACTATACTATAAGAATGGGGGGATTATTATTACTATACTATAAGAATAGAGGGATTATTATTACTATACTTTAAGAATGGGGGGATTATTATTACTATACTATAAGAATGGGGGGATTATTATTACTATACTATAAGAATGGGGGGATTATTATTACTATACTATAAGAATGGGGGGATTATTATTACTACACTATAAGAATGGGGAGATTATTTTACATATAGTGTCAGAATTGATGCACGTTGTGACATTAGAGTGGATTTGAGATTTGTTAGTTATCGGTGCCCTGGGGGGGGGGGGGAGTGTTATTATTTGTGTAATGCTTTGTCTCCGGCCTCTTCTTATTTCACCTTTATAGTGAACCTCCCATTAACGTATTTGAGGAACATTCTTTTGTGTCTGTAAAGTCTTTTGGCCGGCCTGTGCTCTTTAGTGGGCTCTCATGTTGCCCCAAACGTCTTCTCTAGATGGCAGGTCACATGGTGAGATTTTAGCCCCGGCTCTCCCTCCAGGCTGCTCCTCTTCATCCTACAATCTGTCACCTGCATCTTTATGCACTGGCTTTCTTTCTGACTATGGGTGTTCAATGTACAAGCAGAAGCAAGATCTTGTAGTAGATGGAGGATGGAGAACCAACGCTGCATCCAAAGTAATAAGGTCCTACAGAGATTATTCATCTTCCACTTTATTTCGATCATGTAATAAGTTGGTAGGTCCACTGGTGGAAGCGTAGAAGCGCCAGGCTCTGCACTGCCAGGATTCGTTGTCATTGCATATGGCGGCATTTATCTATTGTCTTTTGTCTCTTTGCTTTGTGATCATTGTGCTATACCTTCTTCATTGTAACCTCTCACATCTTCTATTGTCTCTTTATAGATGGTGTCTTTGTCACAGATTACTTTACTCGAACCCCACGGAAGTTGAATGCTTTTCGCTCTGTGGGTAATGTTGAGCTTTTTCACTTCCACATCCCAGAGGACACAGTCATTGCTGTTTGGAATCTCATTACCTTCAAAGAGCAGGGAGGAACGTTTGGTGACAACTGTCCTGACCGCAGTGTCACAGTGTAAGTATCTGGGGAGGGGGGGAGGGCTCTCCAGTGTTTCCAGACTTGGTAACTTTCTCGAGGAAATCCTTAGATTTAATGGGTCTTGCCCCAGTCTGTTTCAGACGATTGTGGTTGTTGGCAATAATCTGTTCTTGTGACCTAGAAAAGAGCAAATACTGCGAGAGCTAGTAAGAGGTGAAATAGAAGTGTGCACGGGGGTGGGAGGCTGAATGGACGTAATGTTGGTCATCGGCAAGTAGATGCCTCCCCTTCACAGGAATATTCAATGGTTTGAAGTCATAACAGCTGAAGAGACTACAGTCTCCTGAAAGTTATGTGGCTGTGAGAAGCCGAGACCAGGGGACACTCTCCATCACCGGTTAGTTGCTCTTGGTATCATTGGGCCCCATACAGTTTTTCATTTTAAAACCATGACCAGTCATTTGGAGCTGATCTCTCTGGGCTCTTGGAATGCTGCCCATGGAGCTCTTAAAAAGTTTGTCATCTAAGTTGAACTTGGCGCTCAGTAGTGGATGTCATAAATGGTCTGAGATGGTTCTTGGGCTCCCTTGTCCAGTTCTGTGCTCTTATGGGGCCCCACTTCCTGCTGTTACTCCACTCATACTGCAGAGCAATGGTGACTTCCCACGCCTCTTCCTTTGGTAGTGGGGTGGAGCTCCGGCCATTGTCTTGCTGTCTATCTGCAGTGATGGAGAGGTGGCTTCTGTCACCAATGGGCATAACTGAGATCTGTCTTGGTTGATCAGTTATGTTGACAAATGTTCATGTTCTTATTCTAAATGTCTTTTTTTTTTTTTTCATTTCTGCAGTTATTTCAGACCTGGAGCCCCACCTGTGATTAACCCCCTAAGTGCCCACTTTCCTCGAGACACAGCTGTACCAGGGTCATTTACACTAACTCTTACCTGGACTCTTCCTAATCGAACTACAGGGGTATTCAACGTTACTAGTCCTCTTCCAGGAGACTGGTTCCTGGCCGCGCACCTGCCAAAGGACGAGGGAAAGATAACTATCAAGGTGCAATGTGATGTCTTCTCCTCCCTCCCTCTGGTCACATATAGAAGTGTAAATGTCCGAGATCCTGTAGGTACCCTTTATAGACATTAGGAGATCATGAGAAATAGTTCATAGAGCGAGTAAGCTGTGACGTTCTACTAAGCCACTTGGACCTGTTGATTCTGTGGGCCATGAGTGCACTCAGTCACAGATGGACATACCTGTCCTGTATCTACACATGTTCTAGAACCATCTGCTCTTTTCTTCTCCATCCTGTCTGACAATATAGTTGCAATGGATACTCTGCGGAGTGCAGGCTCCTGGTAACTGTTCCCTGGGTCTCAGCATATTCTGAAGGATGAATATTGTCTTCTGTCTTGTCTCATCTCTCTGTCTCTCTTTCAGGGTCTTCACGATGAATGTCAGTATCTATTCCAGCCGCAGCTCATTGTGCAGAGGGCAGTCGCTGTGCCCGTCCTATACCCCGGATACATCACAGAGCAGATGCTGCCGGCTCATAATCGCTCAGCTCTCTACAAGTAAGGGCCCCATTTTGTGTAGACGGCATGACTGAGCCTTGGAGGAGCTTCAGGAGGCAATAAAAATGGAATAAAGAGTGTGACTGGTGTGTTATGAGACAAAGGTTCTAACCCCAAATGTTTGGCTCTTATTACAGGGTCTTCGTTCCTCAGTTTACCTCAGGTCTACGGGTCCGACTCCTTGCTTGTCGTATTGGCCAACAATCTGTTGAAAGTTGTCCCATTCTCCTGAGACTCCGGGCAAAAGCTCCCCCTTTGCATAACTCTTCCAGCCAGGATTGCTCGAGCCCTGCCGTGTGCCAGCTGCTCCTGATGTTGCCCTTGTGGCAGCATTGGTATTATGTACTGGTGGAGAGGACAGGCGTCTCAGGGGCCGCCATTTACTTCCAGCTAACCACACAACTGCAAGGTGGGTGTTGGTCAGCTTTGTGCCTGTCGTGAGGTTTGTGTCTTGCTGCACTTATTTAAACCTTGTTTCTTTATGCCTTTAAGACTGTTCCCGGCCAGGACTGTCTCGATCATCTCCAGGGCCCAGCTCTTCTCTCAATATGCCTCAATCTTTTGGTGCTGCAGGAGGTTTGTCCTCTTTAGAAGGCCTTCCAGCCCCCGGGTTTTCTCTCTCACCTGCTAACATGTCCTGGAGTGATAGCGGCATCTTCCAGCCCTCCTGTTGGCCTATACGTCCTACCCTGAGGAATGAGCTGGACACCTTCTCTGTTCACTTCTACATATTTTTTGGACCTAATGTGGCAGTTCCTCCAGATCGACCGGCTCTTTTCAGTATCAATCTATTGCCAGTACTAGACAGTGGAGGGGTGCTGAACCTTGAGCTTCGACTCAACACAGTGAGTAAAGAATGAGTAAGACGCTCTTCAATTGAGGAGTGAGAAGAGTAGAGGTGCAGAAATTGTGTGATTGATATGAAAAATGCAAGTATGGCGTTGTGACTGGGTGGAGTGCAGGTAGAGTAGTGTGACTGGGTGGAGTACAAGTAGAGCAGTGTGACTGGGTGGAGTGAAGGTAGAGTAGTGTGACTGGCTGTAGTACAAGTAGAGCAGTGTGACTGGGTGGAGTGCAGGTAGAGCAGTGTGACTGGGTGGAGTGCAGGTAGAGTAGTGTGACTGGCTGTAGTACAAGTAGAGCAGTGTGACTGGGTGGAGTGAAGGTAGAGTAGTGTGACTGGCTGTAGTACAAGTAGAGCAGTGTGACTGGGTGGAGTGCAGGTAGAGCAGTGTGACTGGCTGTAGTACAAGTAGAGCAGTGTGACTGGGTGGAGTGCAGTTAGAGTAGTGTGACTGGCTGTAGTACAAGTAGAGCAGTGTGACTGGGTGGAGTGCAGGTAGAGCAGTGTGACTGGATGTAGTACAAGTAGAGCAGTGTGACTGGGTGGAGTGCAGGTAGAGTAGTGTGACTGGGTGGAGTACAAGTAGAGCAGTGTGACTGGGTGGAGTGCAGGTAGAGCAGTGTGAATGGGTGGAGTGCAAGTAGAGCAGTGTGACTGGGTGGAATGCAGGTTGAGCAGTGTGACTAGGCAGAGTATAGATAAAGCAATGTGACTGGGCACAGAGCAAGTAGAGCAATGTGACTGGGTGGATTGCAGGTAGAGCATTGTGACTGGGCAGAGTATAGATAGAGCAATGTGACTGGGCATACTGCAAGTAGAGCAATGTGATTGGGTGGAGTGCAGGTAGAGCATTGTGACTGTGCAGAGTGCAGGTAGAGCAGTGTGACTGGGCAGACTGCAAGTAGAGCAGTGTGACTGGGTGGAGTGCAGATAGAGCATTGTGACTGGGCAGAGTTCAGGTAGAGCAGTGTGACTGGGTGGAGTGCAGATAGTGCAGTGTGATTGGGTGGAGTGCAGGTAGAGCATTGTGACTGGGTAGAGTACAGGTAGAGGATTGTGACCGGGTGGAGTGCAGGTAGAGCGTTGTGACTGGGCAGAGTGCAAGTAGAGCAGTGTGACTGGGCAGAGTGCAAGTAGAGCAGTGTGACTGAGCAGAGTGCAGATAAAGCAGTGTGACTTGGCGGAGTGCAGGTAGAGCAGTGTGATTGGATTGAGTGCAGATAGTGCAGTGTGATTGGGTGGAGTGCAGGTAGAGCATTGTGACTTGGTGGAGTGCAGGTAGCGCAGTGTGACTGGGTGGAGTGCAGATAGTGCAGTGTGATTGGGTAGAGTGCAGGTAGAGCATTGTGACTGGGTGGAGTACAGGTAGAGGATTGTGACTGGGTGGAGTGCAGGTAGAGCGTTGTGACTGGGCAGAATGCAAGTAGAGCAGTGTGACTGGGCAGAGTGCAGATAATGCAGTGTGACTTGGTGGAGTGCAGATAATGCAGTGTGACTGGGTGGATTGCAGATAGTGTAGTGTGACTGGATGGAGTGCAGGTAGAGCAGTGTGATTGGATTGACGGCAGGTAGAGCAGTATGACTGGGCAGAGTGCAAGTAGAGCAGTGTGACTGGGTGGAGTGCAGGTAGAGCTGTGTGACTGGGTGGAGTGCTGGTAGAGCAGTGTGACTGGGCAGAGTATAGATAGAGCAATGTGACTGGGTGGAGTGCAGGTAGAGCAGAGTGATTGGATTGAGTGCAGGTAGAGCAGTATGACTGGGCAGAGTGCAAGTAGAGCATTGTGACTGGGCAGAGTATAAGTAGAGTGGTGTGACTGGGGGAGTGCAGATAGTGTGGTGTGACTGAACAGAGTGCAGATAGTGGAGTGTGATTGGGTGGAGTGCAGGTAGAGCGGTGTGATTGGCTGTAGTGCAGGTAGAGCGGTGTGATTGGGCAGACTAAAGGCTTGTTATTGGGGTGAGTTTGAGAACAGACAGGTGTATCAGGTGCATGGAGTGTGATAATTAGCAGCGATGTGACAGGTCAGTGAAGGCTCAATCAAATCAAATGTGTATGAATTTAGGAGATACATCTGGTATGAAGGCTTGGATCGATGGGCTTGATGGTTTTCTCACTCTTGTGTCTTTAAGTCCTCTGCCCAGGGAGAGAATCTTACAGTCTTTGGGTGTCTGAACCATGGAGTCCCACTGATTTCTGGAGATAACTTATCTATCAGCTGTCAGACAGGTCAGTTCCTACAAAGTCCAAAAATCTCTAACCCTTTATGCATGAACATGTAGAGTGCTGAGCAGGAATGATTACACCCTGGCAGATTTGTAAGATTACCTTTAGAATCCACATATTCTATGGGATCCCAGACTACCAACACCAAACCTTTGCAAGCCCTGAGCACACCCCAATGAAAGTCTTAGGGGCAAAGCTAAAGTATAGACTACAGACTTGTAATGAACAGGAATTCTTCCCAACCAAATGCCACGTGTCTATAGGGGTATGTTACGTAACGAAGCAATGGCACCACATGGACGAGTAATGTCACAAGACCAAGGAGGCTGAGGGATACAAGAAGATCAGCAAAGTTTTACTCATCAGTCAGAATGCCGGAGCAAAAAGTCCTACAAAAATGTAACAAAGATGGAGCTGCAGCCGTATCCGAGACATCCAAGCTGTAAGAAAATACTCATATAAGATCACTGCATTAGGTAAAGAAGTAGAAAGCCAAGCTGAGGTGGTACAATACGGGGTGCACTGCAACGGAATGGCAGGCATGGGTGTCCCCCACAAAGGCGGCCTCCCCTAAAGCTTGGACACAAAAAAAGCCAGCCTGCAATTTGTCAGGACCTGTGCCGACAAAGATGAAGACTAAAGGGAACCGATAATCTGGAGCGATGAGACCAAGAGAAATGGTTTTGGAACTGATGGCTTCAAAGTTGTAGAAAGGAGCAAAAGTGAAGAATCCAAAGAAAAATACATGGTGCCCACAGTGAGATGTGGCCGTGTCCTCATGTGGGTTTCATTGATGGTATCACATATGGACTGCTCTATATTGAATGAGCAGATGAGAACATCACAAGGCTGAATAAGACAACGCTCAGCATGTCCATGAGGCCCATTCACAAGTCTCAGTGGTGACCTTGGGAGGGTGATGTCATAGGAGAAAGGTCAGACGTCACCAAGGAGGCAGAGACACAGCAACCAACACCACGAGGAGGCTTGAAAGAGGCAACAAAAGAGAGTATGGAGGTCTTTTTTATTTTTGTCACCTTCCCTAGGTCTCCACCTTTTAGTATAATAATTTACTGCGGTGCTTGTCGCAGTGGCCATTTTAGTTTGTCTGAGACAAATTCCAAATTGTTCAGTTTCGTTAAAAATCAAACAACTTGGGATATTCGGATGACACCTGGCTCATGACAAAGCCCTTCAGCCATCTCTAGTTCTAATATATCGCAGACTTGTTCATTACCTTGCTAGAACACTGCCATTAAAAATCCTGAAGGTCCTACAAATAATGGAGAAGTTCTTGATGTCAGGTGTGATCATTTTCGCGACTAATTTGAGTAAAACTGAAGATTAACCTTTATTTTCCTGTTATGGGTTAAACAAAGGTTCTATGAAATTGTTCTTGTTCAGTGAATTCTTTATGAGAATCTTAACTGGGACTGAACTGTATATATATACTAGAGGGAGGACGTGGCTCCGCACGGGTATATTACATGTTATAACTCCAAAAGAATAGAACCAATCCAATAAAATACATAAATATTTTATTAATCAACTATAATTAATATACATGAAAAGACACATGGAGACACACAGGGGAAGGTCCACTACAATAAAGTGGACAAATACCACAACCCCCCAAGAGAAACAGTAGCCGGAAGGGCCCCTAAGGAGATCAATCAGATCACAAGTTTGTAGGAGTGCAGAAAATAATCAAAATAAATAATAGCTGACCAAATATATACACACTCACATGGAATAGCAACAAGTGCACAGATGTATCCCTTCAATGTATATAGCATGTAATAAAGGTCAGAAAATAAATTCAATAGTACATACCTACAGACATGTTTGAAATATACTAGCTCCAATAAGGGGAACCGCTCCAGCTACCGTCCCTGGGATAAGACTCAACTATTTTGATTATTTTCTGCACTCCTACAAACTTGTGATCTGATTGATCTCCTTAGGGGCCCTTCCGGCTACTGTTTCTCTTGGGGGGTTGTGGTATTTGTCCACTTTATTGTAGTGGACCTTCCCCTGTGTGTCTCCATGTGTCTTTTCATGTATATTAATTATAGTTGATTCATAAAATATTTATGTATTTTATTGGATTGGTTCTATTCTTTTGGAGTTATGTTATGTTTTGGTTGTCGGGAACCATTTGATACTCTTTTTTTATTTTTGGGGTTACATTAATCGGTTCTATATTACATGTTATGTTTGTGTAGTGGCCCCATAAGAATTGTCCAGTTTTGCACTGGTGTATTTTGTATGTGGTTTGTGTGTATGTCCATAAGCGTCATGTGATCATGTGTATCTCATTTTGGATGTCAGTGAAAAACCTGTGATCAGTTGTTATGGATACCTGGAGTAAAGCTGTATCTAATCCTTCCCCGTGTAGTACTGTGTTTAGATGCAAGTATCCAATCCTTGTTGGTGTGGTACTGTGTGCAGATGCGTGTATGTAATCCTCTCCGTGTGGTATTATTGTGAAGAGGTGCGTATCTAATCCTACGGCATGTGGAACTGTGTGTAGATGCGAGTATCTAATCCTACAGCATGTGGTACTGTATGCAGACGCGTGTATCTAATCCTGTAGTGTGTACAACTGTGTGATGACGCGTGTATCTAATCCTCTGGTGTGTGGAACTGTAAGCAGACGCGCGTATCTAATCCTACGGCATGTGGTACTGTGTGCAGATGCGCGTATCTAATCCTCTGGTGTGTAGAACTGTGTGCAGATGCGTGTATCCAATCCTCTGGCATGTGGTACTGTGTGCAGACGCATGTATCCAATACCCCGGCGTATGATACTGTGTGCAGAGGCGCGTATCTAATCCTCCGGCATGTGAAACTGTGTGCAGACGCGTGTATCTAATACGACGGCATGTGGTACTGTGTGCAGACGTGCATTTCTAATCCTCTGGTGTATGGAACTGTGTGCAGATGTGCATATCCAATCCTCTGGCGTGTGGTACTGTGTGCAGATGCACGTATCTAATTCTCCTCCGTGTGGTACTGTGTGCTGAGACGCATATCTAATCCTCCGGCGTGTGGTACTGTGTACAGACATGCGTATCTAATCCTCCAGCGTGTTGAACTGTGTGCAGACACACGTATCTAATCCTTTAGCGTGTGGAACTGTGTGCAGATGCGCATATCTAACCCTCGATCGTGTGGTACTGTGTGCAGATGCACGTATCTAATCCTCCCCTGTGTGGTATTGTGTGAAGAGGCATGTATCTAATCCTACGGCATGTGGTACTGTGTGCAGACGCGCATATCTAATCCTCCCCTGTGTGGTACTGTGTGCTGAGACATGTATCTCATTCTCTGGCTTGTAGTAATGTGTGCAGAGGCATATATCCAATCCTCCAAAGTGTGGTACTGTGTGCAGACACGCGTATCTAATCCTCCCTTGTGTGGTATTGTGTGAAGATGCGCGTATCTAATCCTACGGCGTGTGGAACTGTGTGCAGACGCACGTATCTAATCCAACGGCATGTGGTACTGTGTGCAGACGCACTTATCTAATCCTCTGGCGTGTGGTACTGTGTGCAGACGCGCGTATCTAATCCTCCCCATGTGATACTGTGTGCTGAGACGCGTATCTAATTCTCTGGCTTGTGGTACTGTGTGCAGACACGTGTATCTAATCCTCCCTTGTGTGGTATTGTGTGAAGATGCGCGTATCTAATCCTACGGCGTGTGGAACTGTGTGAAGACGCACGTATCTAATCCAACGGCATGTGGTACTGTGTGCAGACGCACTTATCTAATCCTCTGGCGTGTGGTACTGTGTGCAGACGCGCGTATCTAATCCTCCCCATGTGATACTGTGTGCTGAGACGCGTATCTAATTATCTGGCTTGTGGTACTGTGTGCAGACACACGTATCTAATCCTCCCCTGCGTGGTACTGTGTGCAGATGTGCATATCTAATCCTCCCCGTGTGGTACTGTGTGCTGAGACGTTTATCTAATTCTCTGGCATGTGGTACTGTGTGCAGAGGCATGTATCTAATCCTCCAAAGTGTGGTACTATGTGTAGATGCGCGTATCTAATCCTCCCCTGTGTGGTATTGTGTGAAGAGGCGCTTATTTAATCCTACGGCATGTGGAACTGTGTGCAGAAGTGCGTATTTAATCCTCTGGTTTGTGGGACTGTGTGCAGATGCGTGTATCTAATCCTATGGTGTGATACTGTGTGCTGATCTGTGTATCTAATCCTCTGATGCGTGTATCTCAGTTTGGATATCAGTGTTGTATTGTGCATGTGGAGTGACCGTGTGTATTGCAGTTGGAATATGAGCGAAAGTCTTGCAGGTTTGTATTGGCTAAGGGGGGGGGGGGGGGGGACTGTGTTTGGAATGCTGTATCTCAGCAACGGTACGTCTGAGCGAGTTGTAGTCTCGTCTTAAACCTTTCCGGATACCTGAAGTATCTCTGTACCAAATTTCGATCGGTCCAGTCGTTTGGTTTGCATTAGAGAACAGACAGACAAGAATTCATTTTTATAATATAGAGAGATACTGAGCACTGTATACATGAAAAAAGGGGTAGAAAATGCTAAATTGAAACAGACAATTTTTATTAAATATACAAAACACAATAACAAGTTAAAAAGGGTGACAATACCACATGGACCAGCAGTAGGTGTGGGGGATAAATCCAGCAAAATGAGTATAAATAGGGTAATTATTGTTCCCTATTTATTACCCTATTTACACCCTTTTTAACTTGTTATTGTGTTTTGTATATTTAATAAAAATTGTCTGTTTCAATTTAGCATTTTCTACCCCTTTTTTCCGTTTACCCCTCATTCTGGGTTTTTGAAAATGCAATTATTTGATGATCTACAGTGGGTATTAGATGTTGTTTAAATGAGTTACTTTGATATACCCTGTTCTTCATGCTCGTATACATACTGTATACATGAAGACTGAAAGACACCTTAGCGCAATACTGCCCCCCGCAGGTCGTGACCTGTCACTGTCATGGTGAATAGTCATTCATTGGTTACTGCCCCCCGCAGGTCGTGACCTGTCACTGTCATGGTGAATAGTCATTCATTGGTTACTGCCCCCCGCAGGTCGTCACTTGTCACTGTCGTGGTGAATACTCATTCATTGGTTACTGCCCCCCGCAGGTCGTGACCTGTCACTGTCATGGTGAATAGTCATTCATTGGTTACTGCCCCCTGCAGGTCGTGACCTGTCACTGTCATGGTGAATACTCATTCATTGGTTACTGCCCCCCACAGGTCGTCACTTGTCACTGTCGTGGTGAATACTCATTCATTGGTTACTGCCCCCCACAGGTCGTCACTTGTCACTGTCGTGGTGAATACTCATTCATTGGTTACTGCCCCCCGCAGGTCGTCACTGTCGTGGTGAATACTCATTCATTGGTTACTGCCCCCCGCAGGTCGTCACATGTCACTGTCGTGGTGAATACTCATTCATTGGTTACTGCCCCCGCAGGTCGTCACATGTCACTGTCGTGGTGAATAGTCATTCATTGGTTACTGCCCCCCGCAGGTCGTCACTGTCGTGGTGAATACTCATTCATTGGTTACTGCCCCCCGCAGGTCGTCACATGACACTGTCGTGGTGAATAGTCATTCATTGGTTACTGCCCCCCGCAGGTCGTGACCTGTCACTGTCATGGTGAATAGTCATTCATTGGTTACTGCCCCCCGCAGGTCGTCACCTGTCACTGTCGTGGTGAATACTCATTCATTGGTTACTGCCCCCCGCAGGTCGTCACATGTCACTGTCGTGGTGAATACTCATTCATTGGTTACTGCCCCCCGCAGGTCGTCACATGTCACTGTCGTGGTGAATACTCATTCATTGGTTACTGCCCCCCGCAGGTCGTCACTTGTCACTGTCATGGTGAATAGTCATTCATTGGTTACTGCCCCCCGCAGGTCGTGACCTGTCACTGTCATGGTGAATAGTCATTCATTGGTTACTGCCCCCCGCAGGTCGTGACCTGTCACTGTCATGGTGAATAGTCATTCATTGGTTACTGCCCCCCGCAGGTCGTCACTTGTCACTGTCGTGGTGAATACTCATTCATTGGTTACTGCCCCCCGCAGGTCGTCACTTGTCACTGTCATGGTGAATAGTCATTCATTGGTTACTGCCCCCCGCAGGTCGTCACTTGTCACTGTCGTGGTGAATACTCATTCATTGGTTACTGCCCCCCGCAGGTCGTCACTGTCGTGGTGAATACTTATTCATTGGTTACTGCCCCCCACAGGTCGTCACTTGTCACTGTCGTGGTGAATACTCATTCATTGGTTACTGCCCCCCACAGGTCGTCACTTGTCACTGTCATGGTGAATAGTCATTCATTGGTTACTGCCCCCCGCAGGTCGTCACTTGTCACTGTCGTGGTGAATACTCATTCATTGGTTACTGCCCCCCGCAGGTCGTCACTGTCGTGGTGAATACTTATTCATTGGTTACTGCCCCCCACAGGTCGTCACTTGTCACTGTCGTGGTGAATACTCATTCATTGGTTACTGCCCCCCGCAGGTCGTCACTGTCGTGGTGAATACTTATTCATTGGTTACTGCCCCTTGTGTTCCCTACTGGTTTTTGCATTCTAGTCTCTTCGTATTACTGCCCTTGAGGTCTCACTTTTTATTGCCCCCATAGGTCCCTGCCACTCACTACCGTCTGTGGTTCCTGTTCTCATTACTTTTTTTTTCTCTTCAGAATCGTTCTCTGGCTTTTCCTTGGCAGTAAACACAACAAATGGCGTCAGCCGCCTTCGAATCCCGTATCCCCAGACTGGCACCTGGTATCTAAATCTGCGTTCCCTCTGCAGCTCTGAGTATGGGTGAGGTCAACATACATAGACGTACCGACACACGAGCACCATACTTTATAACAAGAGCCCATTTAAAGGAAGTACATATGACATGATATTTGAGTGCCACCCACACCTTACCCTCACCCTATGGTACTGTAACCCTTGTGTGCAACCCACATCATCCTATGGGGCGATAGCTCTTGTGTGCCAACACCAACCTACCCTCACTTATTGGGACCATAACTCTTATGTGCCACCAATCCCCTTTGCCCACACCTTTGGAACCATAGCTCTCATTGTGTGCCACCCACAAGCTGTCCTTATCCTATAGGACCATAGTTCCTGTCACCCACACCCTCCCCTCAATCTAATGGACCATAACTCTTGCATGTGACCCACATCTTTACATCACTCTATGGGACCATCACTCTTTTGTGCCACCCACACCCTACCCTCACCTTATGGGACAATAGATCTTGTGCCATCCATACCCTATCCTCACTATTTGGAACCATAGCTCTTGTGTTCCACCCACACCCTACCCTCACCCTATGGGACCATAACTTTCATTGTGTACCACCCACACCCTACCCTCATCCTATGGGACCATAGCTCTTCTTTTCCACCGACAATCTACCCTCATCCTATGGAACCATAGATCTCATTTTTTACCACCCATTCCCTACCCTCACCCTAGGGGACCATAGCCCTTGTGCCACCCACACCATAATTTCACTCTATAGGAGGTATGGGCTCTTGTGTCCCACCCATACTCTACCCTCACCCTATAGGACCATAGATCTTGTGTCACCCATACACTCCCCTCACCCTATAGGACCATAGTTCTTGTGTCACCCATACTCTATCCTCACCCTATAGGACCATAGCTCTTGTGTCACCCATACCCTCCCCTCACCCTGTGGGACCATAGTTCTTGTATCACCCATACACACCCCTCACCCTATAGGACCATAGCTCTTGGTTCACCCATACACACCCCTCACCCTATAGGACCATAGCTCTTGTGTCACCCATACACACCCCTCACCCTATAGGACCATAGCTCTTGTGTCACCCATGCCCTCCCATCACCCTATAGGACCATAGTTCTTGTGTCACCCATACACTCCCCTCACCCTATAGGACCATAGCTCTTGTGTCACCCATGCCCTCCCATCACCCTATAGGACCATAGCTCTTGTGTCACCCATGCCCTCCCATCACCCTATAGGACCATAGCTCTTGTGTCACCCATACTCTACCCTCACCCTATAGGATCATAGCTCTTGTGTCACCCATACTCTCCCCTCACAATATAGGACCATAGTTCTTGTGTCACCCATACACACCCCTCACCCTATAGGACCATAGCTCTTGTGTCACCCATACCCTCCCCTCACCCTGTGGGACCATAGTTCTTGTGTCACCCATACCCTCCCCTCACCCTATAGGACTATAGCTCTTGTGTCAACCATACTCTACCCTCACCGTATAGGACCATAGCACTTGTGTCACCCATACTCTACCCTCACCCTATAGGACCATAGCTCTTGTGTCACCCATACACTCCCCTCACCCTATAGGACCATAGCTCTTGTGTCACCCATACTGTACCCTCACCCTATAGGACGATAGCTCTTGTGTCACCCATACCCTCCCCTCACCCTATAGGACCATAGCTCTTGTGTCACCCATGCCCTCCCATCACCCTATAGGACCATAGCTCTTGTGTCACCCATACACACCCCTCACCCTATAGGACCATAGTTCTTGTGTCACCCATACACTCCCCTCACCCTATAGGATCATAGCTCTTGTGTCACCCATACACTCCCCTCACCCTATAGGACCATATCTCTTGTGTCACCCATACCCTCCCCTCACCCTATAGGACCATAGCTCTTGTGTCACCCATACACTCCCCTCACCCTATAGGACCATAGCTCTTGTGTCACCCATACACTCCCCTCACCCTATAGGACCATAACTATTGTGTCACCTATACCCTCCCCTCACCCTATAGGACTATAGCTCTTGTGTCACCCATACCCTCCCCTCACCCTATAGGATCATAGCTCTTGTGTCACCCATACACTCCCCTCACCCTATAGGACCATAGCTCTTGTGTCACCCATACCCTCCCCTCACCCTATAGGACCATAGTTCTTGTGTCACCCATACCCTCCCCTCACCCTGTAGGACCATAGTTCTTGTGTCACCCATGCCCTCCCATCACCCTATAGGACCATAGCTCTTGTGTCACCCATGCCCTCCCATCACCCTATAGGACCATAGCTCTTGTGTCACCCATACTCTACCCTCACTCTATAGGACCATAGCTCTTGTGTCACCCATACCCTCCCCTCATCCTATAAGACCATAACTCTTGTGTCACCCATACTCTCCCCTCACCCTATAGGACCATAACTCTTGTGTCACCCATACACTCCCCTCACCCTATAGGACCATAGCTCTTGTGTCACCCATACACACCCCTCACCCTATAGGACCATAACTCTTGTGTCACCCATACCCTTTCCTCACCCTATAGGACCATAGCTCTTGTGTCACCCATGCCCTCCCATCACCCTATAGGACCATAGCTCTTGTGTCACCCATACTCTACCCTCACCCTATAGGACCATAGCTCTTGTGTCACCCATACCCTCCCCTCACCCTATAGGACCATAACTCTTGTGTCACCCATACACTCCCCTCACCCTATAGGACCATAGCTCTTGTGTCACCCATACCCTCCCCTCACCCTATAGGACCATAGCTCTTGTGTCACCCATACTCTCCCCTCACCCTATAGGACCATAGCTCTTGTGTCACCCATACACTCCCCTCACCCTATAGGACCATATCTCTTGTGTCACCCATACCCTCCCCTCACCCTATAGGACCATAACTCTTGTGTCACCCATACACTCCCCTCACCCTATAGGACCATAGCTCTTGTGTCACCCATACCCTCCCCTCACCCTATAGGACCATAGCTCTTGTGTCACCCATACTCTCCCCTCACCCTATAGGACCATAGCTCTTGTGTCACCCATACCCTCCCCTCACCCTATAGGACCATAACTCTTGTGTCACCCATACCCTCCCCTCACCCTATAGGACCATAGCTCTTGTGTCACCCATACACTCCCCTCACCCTATAGGACCATAGCTCTTGTGTCACCCATACCCTCCCCTCACCCTATAGGACCATAGCTCTTGTGTCACCCATACCCTCCCCTCACCCTATAGGACCATAACTCTTGTGTCACCCATACACTCCCCTCACCCTATAGGACCATAGCTCTTGTGTCACCCATACACTCCCCTCACCCTATAGGACCATAGCTCTTGTGTCACCCATACCCTCCCCTCACCCTATAGGACCATAGCTCTTGTGTCACCCATACACTCCCCTCACCCTATAGGACCATAGCTCTTGTGTCACCCATACCCTCCCCTCACCCTATAGGACCATAGCTCTTGTGTCACCCATACTCTCCCCTCACCCTATAGGACCATAGCTCTTGTGTCACCCATACCCTCCCCTCACCCTATAGGACCATAACTCTTGTGTCACCCATACCCTCCCCTCACCCTATAGGACCATAGCTCTTGTGTCACCCATACCCTCCCCTCACCCTATAGGACCATAACTCTTGTGTCACCCATACACTCCCCTCACCCTATAGGACCTTAGCTCTTGTGTCACCCATACCCTCCCCTCACCCTATAGGACCATAGCTCTTGTGTCACCCATACCCTCCCCTCACCCTATGGGACCATAACTCTTGTGTCACCCATACACTCCCCTCACCCTATAGGACCTTAGCTCTTGTGTCACCCATAACCTCCCCTCACCCTATAGGACCATACCTTTCATTGTGTGCCGTGCACATTCTAGTCTCTCCCTATTTGACTATTGTCCTGTCTCTACTGTTAGATGGCGGCAGTGCAATAACATCAGCGCAGAACTCAACCTCCGCACCTTTCTGTCTCCATGTATCAATGAATGTGGCCCCTATGGACAGTGCAAACTGCTGCGAACCAACAACTACTTGTACGCTGCGTGTGAGTGCCGAGCAGGTAATGAAGAGGATAAAGCCTGAGGTGATGATGTCACTGCCAAAACAAATAGAAATCCAACTTTTCAATTGTATATACAGTATGTAACAGTCTGTCTCTGACACGTGACATGGGGGATGTAGAAAGTCTGTCTCTGACATGTCACATGGGAGATGCAGAAAGTCTGTCTCTGACACGTGACATGGGGGATGCAGTAAGTCTGTCTCTGACATGTGACATGGGGGATGCAGATAGTCTGTCTCTGACACGTGACATGGGGGATGCAGAAAGTCTGTCTCTGACACGTGACATGGGGGATGCAGAAAGTCTGTCTCTGACACGTGACATGGGGGATGCAGAAAGTCTGTCTCTTAACACATGACATGGGGGATGCAGAAAGTCTGTCTCTGACATGTGACATGGGGGATGCAGAAAGTCTGCCTCTGACACGTGACATGGGGGATGCAGTAAGTCTGTCTCTGACAAGTGACATGGGGGATGCAGAAAGTCTGTCTCTGACACGTGACATGGGGGATGCAGAAAGTCTGTCTCTTAACACGTGACATGGGGGATGCAGAAAGTCTGTCTCTGACACGTGACATGGGGGATGCAGTAAGTCTGTCTCTGACGCGTGACATGGGGGATGCAGAAAGTCTGTCTCTGACATGTCACATGGAGGATGCAGAAAGTCTGTCTCTGACACGTGACATGGGGGATGCAGTAAGTCTGTCTCTGACACGTGACATGGGGGATGCAGAAAGTCTGTCTCTGACATGTCACATGGGGGATGCAGAAAGTCTGTCTCTAACACGTGACATGGGGGATGCAGAAAGTCTGTCTATGACACGTGACATGGGGGATGCAGAAAGTCTGTCTCTGACATGTCACATGGAGGATGCAGAAAGTCTGTCTCTGACACGTGACATGGGGGATGCAGAAAGTCTGTTTCTGACATGTCACATGGGGGATGCAGAAAGTCTGTCTCTGACACGTGACATGGGGTATGCAGAAAGTCTGTCTCTGACACGTGACATGGGGGATGCAGAAAGTCTGTCTCTGACACGTGACATGCGGGATGCAGAAAGTCTGTCTCTGACACGTGACATAGGGGATGCAGAAAGTCTGTCTCTGACATGTCACATGGGGGATGCAGAGTGTCTGTCTCTGACGTGACATGGGGGATGCAGAATGTCTGTCTCTGACACGTGACATGGGGGATGCAGATAGTCTGTCTCTGACACGTGACATGGGGGATGCAGAAAGTCTGTCTCTGACACGTGACATGGGGGATGCAGTAAGTCTGTCTCAGACACGTGACATGGGGGATGCAGAAAGTCTGTCTCTGACATGTCACATGGGGGATGCAGAAAGTCTGTCTCTGACACGTGACATGGGGGATGCAGTAAGTCTGTCTCTGACACGTGACATGGGGGATGCAGAAAGTCTGTCTCTGACATGTCACATGGGGGATGCAGAAAGTCTGTCTCTGACACGTGACATGGGGGATGCAGAAAGTCTGTCTCTGACATGTCACATGGGGGATGCAGAAAGTCTGTCTCTGACACGTGACATGGGGTATGCAGAAAGTCTGTCTCTGACACGTGACATGGGGGATGCAGAAAGTCTGTCTCTGACACGTGACATGCGGGATGCAGAAAGTCTGTCTCTGACACGTGACATAGAGGATGCAGAAAGTCTGTCTCTGACATGTCACATGGGGGATGCAGAAAGTCTGTCTCTAACATGTGACAAGGGGGATGCAGAAAGTCTGTCTCTAACACGTGACATGGGGGATGCAGAAAGTCTGTCTATGACACGTGACATGGGGGATGCAGAAAGTCTGTCTCTGACATGTCACATGGAGGATGCAGAAAGTCTGTCTCTGACACGTGACATGGGGGATGCAGAAAGTCTGTCTCTGACATGTCACATGGGGGATGCAGAAAGTCTGTCTCTGACACGTGACATGGGGGATGCAGAAAGTCTGTCTCTGACATGTCACATGGGGGATGCAGAAAGTCTGTCTCTGACACGTGACATGGGGGATGCAGAAAGTCTGTCTCTGACACGTGACATGCGGGATGCAGAAAGTCTGTCTCTGACACGTGACATGGGGGATGCAGAAAGTCTGTCTCTGACATGTCACATGGGGGATGCAGAAAGTCTGTCTCTGACACGTGACATGGGGGATGCAGAAAGTCTGTCTCTGACACGTGACATGGGGGATGCAGAAAGTCTGTCTCTGACACGTGACATGGGGGATGCAGAAAGTCGGTCTCTGACATGTCACATGGGGGATGCAGAATGTCTGTCTCTGACACGTGACATGAAGGATGCAGAAAGTCTGTCTCTGACACGTGACATGGGGGATGCAGAAAGTCTGTCTCTGACACGTGACATGGGGGATGCAGAAAGTCTGTCTCAGACACGTGACATGCGGGATGCAGAAAGTCTGTCTCTGACACGTGACATGCGGGATGCCGAAAGTCTGTATCTGACACATGACATGGGGATGCAGAAAGTCTGTTTCTGACATGTGACATGCGGGATGCAGAAAGTCTGTCTCTGACATGTGACATGGGGGATGCAGAAAGTCTGTCTCTGACACGTGACATGGGGGATGCAGAAAGTCTGTCTCTGACATGTCACATGAGGGATGCAGAAAGTCTGTCTCTGACATGTCACATGGAGGATGCAGAAAGTCTGTCTCTGACACGTGACATGGGGGATGCAGAAAGTCTGTCTCTGACATGTCACATGGGGGATGCAGAAAGTCTGTCTCTGACACGTGACATGGGGGATGCAGAAAGTCTGTCTCTGACATGTCACATGGGGGATGCAGAAAGTCTGTCTCTGACACGTGACATGGGGGATGCAGAAAGTCTGTCTCTGACACGTGACATGCGGGATGCAGAAAGTCTGTCTCTGACACGTGACATGGGGGATGCAGAAAGTCTGTCTATGACATGTCACATGGGGGATGCAGAAAGTCTGTCTCTGACACGTGACATGGGGGATGCAGAAAGTCTGTCTCTGACACGTGACATGGGGGATGCAGAAAGTCTGTCTCTGACACGTGACATGGGGGATGCAGAAAGTCGGTCTCTGACATGTCACATGGGGGATGCAGAATGTCTGTCTCTGACACGTGACATGAAGGATGCAGAAAGTCTGTCTCTGACATGTCACATGGGGGATGCAGAAAGTCTGTCTCTGACATGTCACATGGGGGATGCAGAAAGTCTGTCTCTGACACGTGACATGGGGGATGCAGAAAGTCTGTCTCAGACACGTGACATGGGGGATGCAGAAAGTCTGTCTCTGACACGTGACATGCGGGATGCCGAAAGTCTGTCTCTGACACATGACATGGGGATGCAGAAAGTCTGTTTCTGACACGTGACATGCGGGATGCAGAAAGTCTGTCTCTGACATGTGACATGGGGGATGCAGAAAGTCTGTCTCTGACACGTGACATGGGGGATGCAGAAAGTCTGTCTCTGACATGTCACATGGGGGATGCAGAAAGTCTGTCTCTGACACGTGACATGGGGGATGCAGTAAGTCTGTCTCTGACACGTGACATGGGGGATGCAGAAAGTCTGTCTCTGACATGTCACATGGGGGATGAAGAAAGTCTGTCTCTAACATGTGACAAGGGGGATGCAGAAAGTCTGTCTCTAACACGTGACATGGGGGATGCAGAAAGTCTGTCTATGACACGTGACATGGGGGATGCAGAAAGTCGGTCTCTGACATGTCACATGGAGGATGCAGAAAGTCTGTCTCTGACACGTGACATGGGGGATGCAGAAAGTCTGTCTCTGACATGTCACATGGGGGATGCAGAAAGTCTGTCTCTGACACGTGACATGGGGTATGCAGAAAGTCTGTCTCTGACACGTGACATGGGGGATGCAGAAAGTCTGTCTCTGACACGTGATATGCGGGATGCAGAAAGTCTGTCTCTGACACGTGACATGGGGGATGCAGAAAGTCTGTCTCTGACATGTCACATGGGGGATGCAGAAAGTCTGTCTCTGACACGTGACATGGGGGATGCAGAAAGTCTGTCTCTGACACGTGACATGGGGGATGCAGAAAGTCTGTCTCTGACACGTGACATGGGGGATGCAGAAAGTCTGTCTCTGACATGTCACATGGGGGATGCAGAATGTCTGTCTCTGACACGTGACATGAAGGATGCAGAAAGTCTGTCTCTGACATGTCACATGGGGGATGCAGAAAGTCTGTCTCTGACATGTCACATGGGGGATGCAGAAAGTCTGTCTCTGACACGTGACATGGGGGATGCAGAAAGTCTGTCTCTGACACGTTACATGGGGGATGCAGAAAGTCTGTCTCTGACATGTCACATGGGGGATGCAGAAAGTCTGTCTCAGACACGTGACATGGGGGATGCAGAAAGTCTGTCTCAGACACGTGACATGCGGGATGCAGAAAGTCTGTCTCTGATACGTGACATGCGGGATGCAGAAAGTCTGTCTCGGACACATGACATGGGGATGCAGAAAGTCTGTCTCTGACACGTGACATGCGGGATGCAGAAAGTCTGTCTCGGACACATGACATGGGGATGCAGAAAGTCTGTTTCTGACACGTGACATGCGGGATGCAGAAAGTCTGTCTCTGACATGTGACATGGGGGATGCAGAAAGTCTGTCTCTGACACGTTACATGGGGGATACAGAAAGTCTGTCTCTGACACGTGACATGGGGGATACAGAAAGTCTGTCTCTGACATGTCACATAGGGGATGCAGAAAGTCTGTCTCTGACACGTGACATGGGGGATACAGAAAGTCTGTCTCTGACACGTGACATGGGGGATACAGAAAGTCTGTCTCTGACACGTGACATGGGGGATGCAATTAGTCTGTCTCTGACACGTGACATGGGGGATGCAGAAAGTCTGTCTCTGACGTGACATGGGGGATGCAGAAAGTCTGTCTCTGACGTGACATGGGGGATGAAGAAAGTCTGTCTCTGACATGTCACATGGGGGATGCAGATAGTCTGTCTCTGACATGACACATGGGGGATGCAGAAAATCTGTCTCTGACACGTGACATGGGGGATGCAGAAAGTCTGTCTCTGACACGTGACATGGAGATACAGAAAATCTGTCTCTGACATGTCACATAGGGGATGCAGAAAGTCTGTCTCTGACACGTGACATGGGGGATGCAGAAAGTCTGTCTCTGACACGTGACATGGGGGATGCAGAAAGTCTGTCTCTGACATGTCACATGGGGGATGCAGAACGTCTGTCTCAGACACGTGACATGGGGGATGCAGAAAGTCTATCTCTGACACGTGACATGGGGGATGCAGAAAGTCTGTCTCAGACACGTGACATGGAGATACAGAAAGTCTGTCTCTGACACGTGACATGGGGGATGCAGAAAGTCTGTTTCTGACACATGACATGGGGGATGCAGATAGTCTGTCTCTGACATGTCACATGGGGGATGCAGAAAGTCTGTCTCTGACATAACACATGGGGGATGCAGAAAGTCTGTCTCTGACATGTCACATGGGGGATGCAGAAAGTCTGTCTCTGACATGACACATGGGGGATGCAGAAAGTCTGTCTCTGACATGACACATGGGGGATGAAGAAAGTTTGTCTCTAACATGTGACAAGGGGGATGCAGAAAGTCTGTCTCTAACATGTGACAAGGGGGATGCAGAAAGTCTGTCTCTAACACGTGACATGGGGGATGCAGAAAGTCTGTCTATGACACGTGACATGGGGGATGCAGAAAGTCTGTCTCTGACATGTCACATGGAGGATGCAGAAAATCTGTCTCTGACACGTGACATGGGGGATGCAGAAAGTCTGTCTCTGACATGTCACATGGGGGATGCAGAAAGTCTGTCTCTGACACGTGACATGGGGTATGCAGAAAGTCTGTCTCTGACACGTTACATGGGGGATGCAGAAAGTCTGTCTCTGACATGTGATATGAGGGATGCAGAAAGTCTGTCTCTGACACGTGACATGGGGGATGCAGAAAGTCTGTCTCTGACATGTCACATGGGGGATGCAGAAAGTCTGTCTCTGACACGTGACATGGGGGATGCAGAAAGTCTGTCTCTGACACGTGACATGGGGATGCAGAAAGTCTGTCTCTGACATGTCACATGGGGGATGCAGAATGTCTGTCTCTGACACGTGACATGTGGGATGCAGAAAGTCTGTCTCTGACATGTCACATGGGGGATGCAGAAAGTCTGTCTCTGACATGTCACATGGGGGATGCAGAAAGTCTGTCTCTGACACGTGACATGGGGGATGCAGAAAGTCTGTCTCTGACACGTTACATGGGCGATGCAGAAAGTCTGTCTCTGACATGTCACATGGGGGATGCAGAAAGTCTGTCTCTGACACGTGACATGGGGGATGTAGAAAGTCTGTCTCAGACACGTGACATGCGGGATGCAGAAAGTCTGTCTCTGACACGTGACATGCGGGATGCAGAAAGTCTGTCTCTGACACGTGACATGGGGGATACAGAAAGTCTGTCTCTGACACGTGACATGGGGGATACAGAAAGTCTGTCTCTGACATGTCACATAGGGGATGCAGAAAGTCTGTCTCTGACACGTGACATGGGGGATGCAGAAAGTCTGTTTCTGACACATGACATAGGGGATGCAGATAGTCTGTCTCTGACATGTCACATGGGGGATGCAGAAAGTCTGTCTCTGACACGTGACATGGGGGATGCAGAAAGTCTGTCTCTGACGTGACATGGGGGATGCAGAAAGTCTGTCTCTGACATGTCACATGGGGGATGCAGATAGTCTGTCTCTGACATGACACATGGGGGATGCAGAAAGTCTGTCTCTGACATGACACATGGGGGATGCAGAAAGTCTGTCTCAGACACGTGACATGGGGGATGCAGAAAGTCTGTCTCTGACACGTGACATGGGGGATGCAGAAAGTCTGTCTCAGACACGTGACATAGGGGATGCAGAAAGTCTGTCTATGACACGTGACATGGGGGATGCAGAAAGTCTGTCTCAGACACGTGACATGGGGGATGCAGAAAGTCTGTCTCTGACACGTGACATGGGGGATGCAGAAAGTCTGTCTCAGACACGTGACATGGGGGATGCAGAAAGTCTGTCTCTGACACGTGACATGGGGGATGCAGAAAGTCTGTCTCCGACACGTGACATGGGGGATGCAGAAAGTCTGTCTCTGACACGTGACATGGGGGATGCAGAAAGTCTGTCTCTGACATGTCACATGGGGGATGAAGAAAGTTTGTCTCTAACATGTGACAAGGGGGATGCAGAAAGTCTGTCTCTCACACATGACATGGGGGATGCAGAAAGTCTGTCTATGACACGTGACATGGGCGATGCAGAAAGTCTGTCTCTGACATGTCACATGGAGGATGCAGAAAATCTGTCTCTGACATGTGACATGGGGGATGCAGAAAGTCTGTCTCTGACATGTCACATGGGGGATGCAGAAAGTCTGTCTCTGACACGTGACATGGGGTATGCAGAAAGTCTGTCTCTGACACGTTACATGGGGGATGCAGAAAGTCTGTCTCTGACACGTGATATGAGGGATGCAGAAAGTCTGTCTCTGACACGTGACATGGGGGATGCAGAAAGTCTGTCTCTGACATGTCACATGGGGGATGCAGAAAGTCTGTCTCTGACACGTGACATGGGGGATGCAGAAAGTCTGTCTCTGACACGTGACATGGGGGATGCAGAAAGTCTGTCTCTGACACGTGACATGGGGATGCAGAAAGTCTGTCTCTGACATGTCACATGGGGGATGCAGAATGTCTGTCTCTGACACGTGACATGTGGGATGCAGAAAGTCTGTCTCTGACATGTCACATGGGGGATGCAGAAAGTCTGTCTCTGACATGTCACATGGGGGATGCAGAAAGTCTGTCTCTGACACGTGACATGGGGGATGCAGAAAGTCTGTCTCTGACACGTTACATGGGCGATGCAGAAAGTCTGTCTCTGACATGTCACATGGGGGATGCAGAAAGTCTGTCTCTGACACTTGACATGGGGGATGTAGAAAGTCTGTCTCAGACACGTGACATGCGGGATACAGAAAGTCTGTCTCTGACACGTGACATGCGGGATGCAGAAAGTCTGTCTCTGACACGTGACATGGGGGATACAGAAAGTCTGTCTCTGACACGTGACATGAGGGATACAGAAAGTCTGTCTCTGACATGTCACATAGGGGATGCAGAAAGTCTGTCTCTGACACGTGACATGGGGGATGCAGAAAGTCTGTTTCTGACACATGACATGGGGGATGCAGATAGTCTGTCTCTGACATGTCACATGGGGGATGCAGAAAGTCTGTCTCTGACACGTGACATGGGGGATGCAGAAAGTCTGTCTCTGACGTGACATGGAGGATGCAGAAAGTCTGTCTCTGACATGTCACATGGGGGATGCAGATAGTCTGTCTCTGACATGACACATGGGGGATGCAGAAAGTCTGTCTCTGACATGACACATGGGGGATGCAGAAAGTCTGTCTCAGACACGTGACATGGGGGTTTCAGAAAGTCTGTCTCTGACACGTGACATGGGGGATGCAGAAAGTCTGTCTCAGACACGTGACATGGGGGATGCAGAAAGTCTGTCTATGACACGTGACATGGGGGATGCAGAAAGTCTGTCTCAGACACGTGACATGGGGGATGCAGAAAGTCTGTCTCTGACACGTGACATGGGGGATGCAGAAAGTCTCTCTCAGACACGTGACATGGGGGATGCAGAAAGTCTGTCTCTGACACGTGACATGGGGGATGCAGAAAGTCTGTTTCTGACACATGACATGGGGGATGCAGATAGTCTGTCTCTGACATGTCACATGGGGGATGCAGAAAGTCTGTCTCTGACATGACACATGGGGGATGCAGAAAGTCTGTCTCTGACGTGACATGGGGGATGCAGAAAGTCTGTCTCTGACATGACACATGGGGGATGCAGAAAGTCTGTCTCAGACACGTGACATGGGGGATGCAGAAAGTCTGTCTCTGACACGTGACATGGGGGATGCAGAAAGTCTGTCTCAGACACGTGACATAGGGGATGCAGAAAGTCTGTCTATGACACGTGACATGGGGGATGCAGAAAGTCTGTCTCAGACACGTGACATGGGGGATGCAGAAAGTCTGTCTGTGACACGTGACATGGGGGATGCAGAAAGTCTGTCTCAGACACGTGACATGGGGGATGCAGAAAGTCTGTCTCTGACACGTGACATGGGGGATGCAGAAAGTCTGTCTCCGACACGTGACATGGGGGATGCAGAAAGTCTGTCTCTGACACGTGACATGGGGGATGCAGAAAGTCTGTCTCTGACATGTCACATGGGGGATGAAGAAAGTTTGTCTCTAACATGTGACAAGGGGGATGCAGAAAGTCTGTCTCTCACACATGACATGGGGGATGCAGAAAGTCTGTCTATGACACGTGACATGGGCGATGCAGAAAGTCTGTCTCTGACATGTCACATGGAGGATGCAGAAAATCTGTCTCTGACATGTGACATGGGGGATGCAGAAAGTCTGTCTCTGACATGTCACATGGGGGATGCAGAAAGTCTGTCTCTGACACGTGACATGGGGTATGCAGAAAGTCTGTCTCTGACACGTTACATGGGGGATGCAGAAAGTCTGTCTCTGACACGTGATATGAGGGATGCAGAAAGTCTGTCTCTGACACGTGACATGGGGGATGCAGAAAGTCTGTCTCTGACATGTCACATGGGGGATGCAGAAAGTCTGTCTCTGACACGTGACATGGGGGATGCAGAAAGTCTGTCTCTGACACGTGACATGGGGGATGCAGAAAGTCTGTCTCTGACACGTGACATGGGGATGCAGAAAGTCTGTCTCTGACATGTCACATGGGGGATGCAGAATGTCTGTCTCTGACACGTGACATGTGGGATGCAGAAAGTCTGTCTCTGACATGTCACATGGGGGATGCAGAAAGTCTGTCTCTGACATGTCACATGGGGGATGCAGAAAGTCTGTCTCTGACACGTGACATGGGGGATGCAGAAAGTCTGTCTCTGACACGTTACATGGGCGATGCAGAAAGTCTGTCTCTGACATGTCACATGGGGGATGCAGAAAGTCTGTCTCTGACACTTGACATGGGGGATGTAGAAAGTCTGTCTCAGACACGTGACATGCGGGATGCAGAAAGTCTGTCTCTGACACGTGACATGCGGGATGCAGAAAGTCTGTCTCTGACACGTGACATGGGGGATACAGAAAGTCTGTCTCTGACACGTGACATGAGGGATACAGAAAGTCTGTCTCTGACATGTCACATAGGGGATGCAGAAAGTCTGTCTCTGACACGTGACATGGGGGATGCAGAAAGTCTGTTTCTGACACATGACATGGGGGATGCAGATAGTCTGTCTCTGACATGTCACATGGGGGATGCAGAAAGTCTGTCTCTGACACGTGACATGGGGGATGCAGAAAGTCTGTCTCTGACGTGACATGGAGGATGCAGAAAGTCTGTCTCTGACATGTCACATGGGGGATGCAGATAGTCTGTCTCTGACATGACACATGGGGGATGCAGAAAGTCTGTCTCTGACATGACACATGGGGGATGCAGAAAGTCTGTCTCAGACACGTGACATGGGGGATGCAGAAAGTCTGTCTCTGACACGTGACATGGGGGATGCAGAAAGTCTGTCTCAGACACGTGACATGGGGGATGCAGAAAGTCTGTCTATGACACGTGACATGGGGGATGCAGAAAGTCTGTCTCAGACACGTGACATGGGGGATGCAGAAAGTCTGTCTCTGACACGTGACATGGGGGATGCAGAAAGTCTCTCTCAGACACGTGACATGGGGGATGCAGAAAGTCTGTCTCTGACACGTGACATGGGGGATGCAGAAAGTCTGTTTCTGACACATGACATGGGGGATGCAGATAGTCTGTCTCTGACATGTCACATGGGGGATGCAGAAAGTCTGTCTCTGACATGACACATGGGGGATGCAGAAAGTCTGTCTCTGACGTGACATGGGGGATGCAGAAAGTCTGTCTCTGACATGTCACATGGGGGATGCAGATAGTCTGTCTCTGACATGACACATGGGGGATGCAGAAAGTCTGTCTCTGACACGTGACATGGGGGATGCAGAAAGTCTGTCTCTGACACGTGACATGGGGGATGCAGAGTGTCTGTCTCTGACGTGACATGGGGGATGCAGAGTGTCTGTCTCTGACACGTGACATGGGGGATGCAGATAGTCTGTCTCTGACACGTGACATGGGGGATGCAGAAAGTCTGTCTCTGACACGTGACATGGGGGATGCAGAAAGTCTGTCTCTGACATGTCACATGGGGGATGCAGAAAGTCTGTCTCTGACACGTGACATAAGGGATGCAGAAAGTCTGTCTCAGACACGTGACAAGGGGGATGCAGAAAGTCTGTCTCTGACACGTGACATGGGGGATGCAGAAAGTCTGTTTCTGACACATGACATGGGGGATGCAGATAGTCTGTCTCTGACATGTCACATGGGGGATGCAGAAAGTCTGTCTCTGACACGTGACATGGGGGATGCAGATAGTCTGTCTCTGACACGTGACATGGGGGATGCAGAAAGTCTGTCTCTGACATGACACATGGGGATGCAGAAAGTCTGTCTCTGACATGTCACATAGGGGATGCAGAAAGTCTGTCTCTGACATGACACATGGGGGATGCAGAAAGTCTGTCTCTGACATGTCACATAGGGGATGCAGAAAGTCTGTCTCTGACATGACACATGGGGGATGCAGAAAGTCTGTCTCTGACACATGACATGGGGGATGCAGAAAGTCTGTCTCTGACACGTGACATGGGGGATGCAGAAAGTCTGTCTCAGACACGTGACATGGGGGATGCAGAAAGTCTGTCTCTGACACGTGACATGCGGGATGCAGAAAGTCTGTCTCTGACATGTGACATGGGGGATGCAGAAAGTCTGTCTCTGACACGTGACATGGGGGATGCAGAAAGTCTGTCTCTGACACATGACATGGGGGATACAGAAAGTCTGTCTCTGACATGTCACATAGGGGATGCAGAAAGTCTGTCTCTGACATGTCACATGGGGGATGCAGAAAGTCTGTCTCTGACATGACACATGGGGGATGCAGAAAGTCTGTCTCTGACATAACACATGGGGGATGCAGAAAGTCTGTCTCTGACATGTCACATAGGGGATGCAGAAAGTCTGTCTCTGACATGACACATGGGGGATGCAGAAAGTCTGTCTCTGACACGTGACATGGGGGATGCAGAAAGTCTGTCTCTGACATGTGACATGGGGGATGCAGAAAGTCTGTCTCAGACACGTGACATGTGGGATGCAGAAAGTCTGTCTCTGACACGTAACATGGGGGATGCAGAAAGTCTGTCTCTGACACGTGACATGCGGGATGCAGAAAGTCTGTCTCTGACACGTGACATGGGGGATGCAGAAAGTCTGTCTCTGACACGTGACATGGGGGATGCAGAAAGTCTGTCTCAGACACGTGACATGGGGGATGCAGAAAGTCTGTCTCTGACACGTGACATGGGGGATGCAGAAAGTCTGTCTCTGACACGTGACATGCGGGATGCAGAAAGTCTGTCTCTGACATGTGACATGGGGGATGCAGAAAGTCTGTTTCTGACACGTGACATGGGGGATGCAGAAAGTCTGTCTCTGACACGTGACATGGGGGATACAGAAAGTCTGTCTCTGACATGTCACATAGGGGATGCAGAAAGTCTGTCTCTGACACGTGACATGGGGGATTCAGAAAGTCTGTTTCTGACACATGACATGGGGGATGCAGATAGTCTGTCTCTGACATGTCACATAGGGGATGCAGAAAGTCTGTCTCTGACACGTGACATGGGGGATGCAGAAAGTCTGTCTCTGACACGTGACATGGGGGATGCAGAGTGTCTGTCTCTGACGTGACATGGGGGATGCAGAGTGTCTGTCTCTGGCACGTGACATGGGGGATGCAGAAAGTCTGTCTTTGACATGTCACATGGGGGATGCAGAAAGTCTGTCTCGGACATGTCACATAGGGGATGCAGAAAGTCTGTCTCTGACATGACACATGGGGGATGCAGAAAGTCTGTCTCTGACATGTGACATGGCGGATGCAGAAAGTCTGTCTCTGCCATGTGACATGGGGGATGCAGAAAGTCTGTCTCTGACATGTGACATGGGGGATGCAGAAAGTCTGTCCCTGACGCGTGACATGGGGGATACAGAAAGTCTGTCTCTGACATGTCACATAGGGGATGCAGAAAGTCTGTCTCTGACACGTGACATGGGGGATGCAGATAGTCTGTCTCTGACATGTCACATAGGGGATGCAGAAAGTCTGTCTCTGACACGTGACATGGGGGATGCAGAAAGTCTGTCTCTGACACGTGACATGGGGGATGCAGAGTGTCTGTCTCTGACGTGACATGGGGGATGCAGAGTGTCTGTCTCTGACACGTGACATGGGGGATGCAGATAGTCTGTCTCTGACACGTGACATGGGGGATGCAGAAAGTCTGTCTCTGACATGTCACATGGGGGATGCAGAAAGTCTGTCTCTGACATGACACATGGGGGATGCAGAAAGTCTGTCTCTGACACGTGACATGGGGGATGCAGAAAGTCTGTCTCTGACACGTGACATGGGGGATGCAGAGTGTCTGTCTCTGACACGTGACATGGGGGATGCAGATAGTCTGTCTCTGACACGTGACATGGGGGATGCAGAAAGTCTGTCTCTGACATGTCACATGGGGGATGCAGAAAGTCTGTCTCTGACATGACACATGGGGGATGCAGAAAGTCTGTCTCTGACACGTGACATGGGGGATGCAGAAAGTCTGTCTCTGACATGTCACATAGGGGATGCAGAAAGTCTGTCTCTGACACGTGACATGGGGGATGCAGAAAGTCTGTTTCTGACACATGACATGGGGGATGCAGATAGTCTGTCTCTGACATGTCACATAGGGGATGCAGAAAGTCTGTCTCTGACATGTCACATGGGGGATGCAGAAAGTCTGTCTCTGACATGTGACATGGCGGATGCAGAAAGTCTGTCTCTGACACGTGACATGGGGGATGCAGAAAGTCTGTCTCTGACGCGTGACATGGGGGATACAGAAAGTCTGTCTCTGACATGTCACATAGGGTATGCAGAAAGTCTGTCTCTGACACGTGACATGGGGGATGCAGAAAGTCTGTCTCTGACGCGTGACATGGGGGATGCAGAAAGTCTGTCTCTGACACGTGACATGGGGGATGCAGAGTGTCTGTCTCTGACGTGACATGGGGGATGCAGAGTGTCTGTCTCTGACACGTGACATGGGGGATGCAGATAGTCTGTCTCTGACACGTGACATGGGGGATGCAGAAAGTCTGTCTCTGACATGTCACATGGGGGATGCAGAAAGTCTGTCTCTGACATGACACATGGGGGATGCAGAAAGTCTGTCTCTGACACGTGACATGGGGGATGCAGAAAGTCTGTCTCTGACACGTGACATGGGGGATGCAGAGTGTCTGTCTCTGACACGTGACATGGGGGATGCAGATAGTCTGTCTCTGACACGTGACATGGGGGATGCAGAAAGTCTGTCTCTGACATGTCACATGGGGGATTCAGAAAGTCTGTCTCTGACATGACACATGGGGGATGCAGAAAGTCTGTCTCTGACACGTGACATGGGGGATGCAGAAAGTCTGTCTCTGACATGTCACATAGGGGATGCAGAAAGTCTGTCTCTGACACGTGACATGGGAGATGCAGAAAGTCTGTTTCTGACACATGACATGGGGGATGCAGATAGTCTGTCTCTGACATGTCACATAGGGGATGCAGAAAGTCTGTCTCTGACATGTCACATGGGGGATGCAGAAAGTCTGTCTCTGACACGTGACATGGGGGATGCAGAAAGTCTGTCTCTGACGCGTGACATGGGGGATACAGAAAGTCTGTCTCTGACATGTCACATAGGGTATGCAGAAAGTCTGTCTCTGACACGTGACATGGGGGATGCAGAAAGTCTGTCTCTGACGCGTGACATGGGGGATGCAGAAAGTCTGTCTCTGACATGTCACATAGGGGATGCTGAAAGTCTGTCTCTGACACGTGACATGGGGGATGCAGAGTGTCTGTCTCTGACGTGACATGGGGGATGCAGAGTGTCTGTCTCTGACACGTGACATGGGAGATGCAGATAGTCTGTCTCTGACACGTGACATGGGAGATGCAGATAGTCTGTCTCTGACACGTGACATGGGGGATACAGAAAGTCGGTCTCTGACACGTGACATGGGGGATGCAGAAAGTCTGTCTCTGACGCGTGACATGGGGGATACAGAAAGTCTGTCTCTGACATGTCACATAGGGGATGCAGAAAGTCTGTCTCTGACACGTGACATGGGGGATGCAGAAAGTCTGTCTCTGACACGTGACATGGGGGATGCAGAGTGTCTGTCTCTGACGTGACATGGGGGATGCAGAGTGTCTGTCTCTGACACGTGACATGGGGGATGCAGATAGTCTGTCTCTGACACGTGACATGGGGGATGCAGAAAGTCTGTCTCTGACACGTGACATGGGGGATGCAGAAAGTCTGTCTCTGACGCGTGACATGGGGGATACAGAAAGTCTGTCTCTGACATGTCACATAGGGGATGCAGAAAGTCTGTCTCTGACACGTGACATGGGGGATGCAGAAAGTCTGTCTCTGACACGTGACATGGGGGATGCAGATTGTCTGTCTCTGACACGTGACATGGGGGATGCAGATAGTCTGTCTCTGACACGTGACATGGGGGATGCAGAAAGTCTGTCTCTGACATGTCACATGGGGGATGCAGAAAGTCTGTCTCTGACATGACACATGGGGGATGCAGAAAGTCTGTCTCTGACACGTGACATGGGGGATGCAGAAAGTCTGTCTCTGACATGTCACATAGGGGATGCAGAAAGTCTGTCTCTGACACGTGACATGGGGGATACAGAAAGTCTGTTTCTGACACATGACATGGGGGATGCAGATAGTCTGTCTCTGACCTGTCACATAGGGGATGCAGAAAGTCTGTCTCTGACATGTCACATGGGGGATGCAGAAAGTCTGTCTCTGACATGTGACATGGCGGATGCAGAAAGTCTGTCTCTGACACGTGACATGGGGGATGCAGAAAGTCTGTCTCTGACGCGTGACATGGGGGATACAGAAAGTCTGTCTCTGACATGTCACATAGGGTATGCAGAAAGTCTGTCTCTGACACGTGACATGGGGGATGCAGAAAGTCTGTCTCTGACGCGTGACATGGGGGATGCAGAAAGTCTGTCTCTGACATGTCACATAGGGGATGCAGAAAGTCTGTCTCTGACACGTGACATGGGGGATGCAGAGTGTCTGTCTCTGACGTGACATGGGGGATGCAGAGTGTCTGTCTCTGACACGTGACATGGGAGATGCAGATAGTCTGTCTCTGACACGTGACATGGGAGGTGCAGATAGTCTGTCTCTGACACGTGACATGGGGGATACAGAAAGTCGGTCTCTGACACGTGACATGGGGGATGCAGAAAGTCTGTCTCTGACGCGTGACATGGGGGATACAGAAAGTCTGTCTCTGACATGTCACATAGGGGATGCAGAAAGTCTGTCTCTGACACGTGACATGGGGGATGCAGAAAGTCTGTCTCTGACACGTGACATGGGGGATGCAGAGTGTCTGTCTCTGACGTGACATGGGGGATGCAGAGTGTCTGTCTCTGACACGTGACATGGGGGATGCAGATAGTCTGTCTCTGACACGTGACATGGGGGATGCAGAAAGTCTGTCTCTGACACGTGACATGGGGGATGCAGAAAGTCTGTCTCTGACGCGTGACATGGGGGATACAGAAAGTCTGTCTCTGACATGTCACATAGGGGATGCAGAAAGTCTGTCTCTGACACGTGACATGGGGGATGCAGAAAGTCTGTCTCTGACACGTGACATGGGGGATGCAGAGTGTCTGTCTCTGACGTGACATGGGGGATGCAGAGTGTCTGTCTCTGACACGTGACATGGGGGATGCAGATAGTCTGTCTCTGACACGTGACATGGGGGATGCAGAAAGTCTGTCTCTGACACGTGACATGGGGGATGCAGAAAGTCTGTCTCAGACACGTGACATGGGGGATGCAGAAAGTCTGTCTCTGACACGTGACATGGGGGATGCAGAAAGTCTGTCTCTGACGTGACATGGGGGATGCAGAGTGTCTGTCTCTGACACGTGACATGGGGGATGCAGAAAGTCTGTCTCTGACATGTCACATGGGGGATGCAGAAAGTCTGTCTCTGACATGACACATGGGGGATGCAGAAAGTCTGTCTCTGACACGTGACATGGGGGATGCAGAAAGTCTGTTTCTGACACATGACATGGGGGATGCAGATAATCTGTCTCTGACATGTCACATAGGGGATGCAGAAAGTCTGTCTCTGACACGTGACATGGGGGATGCAGAAAGTCTGTCTCTGACACGTGACATGGGGGATGCAGAGTGTCTGTCTCTGACGTGACATGGGGGATGCAGAGTGTCTGTCTCTGACACGTGACATGGGGGATGCAGAAAGTCTGTCTTTGACATGTCACATGGGGGATGCAGAAAGTCTGTCTCTGACATGTCACATAGGGGATGCAGAAAGTCTGTCTCTGACATGACACATGGGGGATGCAGAAAGTCTGTCTCTGACATGTGACATGGCGGATGCAGAAAGTCTGTCTCTGACATGTGACATGGGGGATGCAGAAAGTCTGTCTCTGACACGTGACATGGGGGATGCAGAAAGTCTGTCTCTGACGCGTGACATGGTGGATACAGAAAGTCTGTCTCTGACATGTCACATGGGGGATGCAGAAAGTCTGTCTCTGACACGTGACATGGGGGATGCAGAAAGTCTGTTTCTGACACATGACATGGGGGATGCAGATAGTCTGTCTCTGACATGTCACATAGGGGATGCAGAAAGTCTGTCTCTGACACGTGACATGGGGGATGCAGAAAGTCTGTCTCTGACACGTGATATGGGGGATGCAGAGTGTCTGTCTCTGACGTGACATGGGGGATGCAGAGTGTCTGTCTCTGACACGTGACATGGGGGATGCAGAAAATCTGTCTCTGACATGTCACATGGGGGATGCAGAAAGTCTGTCTCTGACATGACACATGGGGGATGCAGAAAGTCTGTCTCTGACACGTGACATGGGGGATGCAGAAAGTCTGTCTCTGACACGTGACATGGGGGATGCAGAAAGTCTGTCTCAGACACGTGACATGGGGGATGCAGAAAGTCTGTCTCTGACACGTGACATGGGGGATGCAGAAAGTCTGTCTCTGACATGTCACATGGGGGATGAAGAAAGTTTGTCTCTAACATGTGACAAGGGGGATGCAGAAAGTCTGTCTCTCACACGTGACATGGGGGATGCAGAAAGTCTGTCTCTGACATGTCACATGGGGGATGCAGAAAGTCTGTCTCTGACATGTCACATGGGGGATGCAGAAAGTCTGTCTCTGACACGTGACATGGGGTATGCAGAAAGTCTGTCTCTGACACGTTACATGGGGGATGCAGAAAGTCTGTCTCTGACACGTGATATGAGGGATGCAGAAAGTCTGTCTCTGACACGTGACATGGGGGATGCAGAAAGTCTGTCTCTGACATGTCACATGGGGGATGCAGAAAGTCTGTCTCTGACACGTGACATGGGGGATGCAGAAAGTCTGTCTCTGACATGTCACATGGGGGATGCAGAAAGTCTGTCTCTGACGCGTGACATGGGGGATACAGAAAGTCTGTCTCTGACATGTCACATAGGGGATGCAGAAAGTCTGTCTCTGACACGTGACATGGGGGATGCAGAAAGTCTGTCTCTGACACGTGACATGGGGGATGCAGAGTGTCTGTCTCTGACGTGACATGGGGGATGCAGAGTGTCTGTCTCTGACGCGTGACATGGGGGATACAGAAAGTCTATCTCTGACATGTCACATAGGGTATGCAGAAAGTCTGTCTCTGACACGTGACATGGGGGATGCAGAAAGTCTGTCTCTGACGCGTGACATGGGGGATGCAGAAAGTCTGTCTCTGACATGTCACATAGGGGATGCAGAAAGTCTGTCTCTGACACGTGACATGGGGGATGCAGAGTGTCTGTCTCTGACGTGACATGGGGGATGCAGAGTGTCTGTCTCTGACACGTGACATGGGAGATGCAGATAGTCTGTCTCTGACACGTGACATGGGAGATGCAGATAGTCTGTCTCTGACACGTGACATGGGGGATACAGAAAGTCGGTCTCTGACACGTGACATGGGGGATGCAGAAAGTCTGTCTCTGACGCGTGACATGGGGGATACAGAAAGTCTGTCTCTGACATGTCACATAGGGGATGCAGAAAGTCTGTCTCTGACACGTGACATGGGGGATGCAGAAAGTCTGTCTCTGACACGTGACATAGGGGATGCAGAGTGTCTGTCTCTGACGTGACATGGGGGATGCAGAGTGTCTGTCTCTGACACGTGACATGGGGGATGCAGATAGTCTGTCTCTGACACGTGACATGGGGGATGCAGAAAGTCTGTCTCTGACACGTGACATGGGGGATGCAGAAAGTCTGTCTCTGACGCGTGACATGGGGGATACAGAAAGTCTGTCTCTGACATGTCACATAGGGGATGCAGAAAGTCTGTCTCTGACACGTGACATGGGGGATGCAGAAAGTCTGTCTCTGACACGTGACATGGGGGATGCAGAGTGTCTGTCTCTGACGTGACATGGGGGATGCAGAGTGTCTGTCTCTGACACGTGACATGGGGGATGCAGATAGTCTGTCTCTGACACGTGACATGGGGGATGCAGAAAGTCTGTCTCTGACACGTGACATGGGGGAAGCAGAAAGTCTGTCTCAGACACGTGACATGGGGGATGCAGAAAGTCTGTCTCTGACACGTGACATGGGGGATGCAGAAAGTCTGTCTCTGACGTGACATGGGGGATGCAGAGTGTCTGTCTCTAACACGTGACATGGGGGATGCAGAAAGTCTGTCTCAGACACGTGACATGGGGGATGCAGAAAGTCTGTCTCTGACACGTGACATGGGGGATGCAGAAAGTCTTTCTCTGACATGTCACATGGGGGATGAAGAAAGTTTGTCTCTAACATGTGACAAGGGGGATGCAGAAAGTCTGTCTCTCACACGTGACATGGGGGATGCAGAAATTCTGTCTATGACACGTGACATGGGCGATGCAGAAAGTCTGTCTCTGACATGTCACATGGAGGATGCAGAAAATCTGTCTCTGACACGTGACATGGGGGATGCAGAAAGTCTGTCTCTGACATGTCACATGGGGGATGCAGAAAGTCTGTCTCTGACACGTGACATGGGGTATGCAGAAAGTCTGTCTCTGACACGTTACATGGGGGATGCAGAAAGTCTGTCTCTGACACGTGATATGAGGGATGCAGAAAGTCTGTCTCTGACACGTGACATGGGGGATGCAGAAAGTCTGTCTCTGACATGTCACATGGGGGATGCAGAAAGTCTGTCTCTGACACGTGACATGGGGGATGCAGAAAGTCTGTCTCTGACACGTGACATGGGGGATGCAGAAAGTCTGTCTCTGACACGTGACATGGGGATGCAGAAAGTCTGTCTCTGACATGTCACATGGGGGATGCAGAATGTCTGTCTCTGACACGTGACATGTGGGATGCAGAAAGTCTGTCTCTGACATGTCACATGGGGGATGCAGAAAGTCTGTCTCTGACATGTCACATGGGGGATGCAGAAAGTCTGTCTCTGACACGTGACATGGGGGATGCAGAAAGTCTGTCTCTGACACGTTACATGGGCGATGCAGAAAGTCTGTCTCTGACATGTCACATGGGGGATGCAGAAAGTCTGTCTCTGACACGTGACATGGGGGATGAAGAAAGTCTGTCTCAGACACGTGACATGCGGGATGCAGAAAGTCTGTCTGACACGTGACATGCGTGATGCAGAAAGTCTGTCTCTGACACGTGACATGGGGGATACAGAAAGTCTGTCTCTGACACGTGACATGGGGGATACAGAAAGTCTGTCTCTGACATGTCACATAGGGGATGCAGAAAGTCTGTCTCTGACACGTGACATGGGGGATGCAGAAAGTCTGTTTCTGACACATGACATGGGGGATGCAGATAGTCTGTCTCTGACAAGTCACATGGGGGATGCAGAAAGTCTGTCTCTGACACGTGACATGGGGGATGCAGAAAGTCTGTCTCTGACGTGACATGGGGGATGCAGAAAGTCTGTCTCTGACATGTCACATGGGGGATGCAGATAGTCTGTCTCTGACATGACACATGGGGGATGCAGAAAGTCTGTCTCTGACATGACACATGGGGGATGCAGAAAGTCTGTCTCAGACACGTGACATGGGGGATGCAGAAAGTCTGTCTCTGACACGTGACATGGGGGATGCAGAAAGTCTGTCTCAGACACGTGACATGGGGGATGCAGAAAGTCTGTCTATGACACGTGACATGGGGGATGCAGAAAGTCTGTCTCAGACACGTGACATGGGGGATGCAGAAAGTCTGTCTCTGACACGTGACATGGGGGATGCAGAAAGTCTGTCTCAGACACGTGACATGGGGGATGCAGAAAGTCTGTCTCTGACACGTGACATGGGGGATGCAGAAAGTCTGTCTCAGACACCTGACATGGGGGATGCAGAAAGTCTGTCTCTGACACGTGACATGGGGGATGCAGAAAGTCTGTTTCTGACACATGACATGGGGGATGCAGATAGTCTGTCTCTGACATGTCACATGGGGGATGCAGAAAGTCTGTCTCTGACATGACACATGGGGGATGCAGAAAGTCTGTCTCTGACGTGACATGGGGGATGCAAAAAGTCTGTCTCTGACATGTGACATGGGGGATGCAGATAGTCTGTCTCTGACATGACAGATGGGGGATGCAGAAAGTCTGTCTCTGACACGTGACATGGGGGATGCAGAAAGTCTGTCTCTGACACGTGACATGGGGGATGCAGAGTGTCTGTCTCTGACGTGACATGGGGGATGCAGACTGTCTGTCTCTGACACGTGACATGGGGGATGCAGATAGTCTGTCTCTGACACGTGACATGGGGGATGCAAAAAGTCTGTCTCTGACACGTGACATGGGGGATGCAGAAAGTCTGTCTCTGACATGTCACATGGGGGATGCAGAAAGTCTGTCTCTGACACGTGACATAAGGGATGCAGAAAGTCTGTCTCAGACACGTGACAAGGGGGATGCAGAAAGTCTGTCTCTGACACGTGACATGGGGGATGCAGAAAGTCTGTTTCTGACACATGACATGGGGGATGCAGATAGTCTGTCTCTGACATGTCACATGGGGGATGCAGAAAGTCTGTCTCTGACACGTGACATGGGGGATGCAGATAGTCTGTCTCTGACACGTGACATGGGGGATGCAGAAAGTCTGTCTCTGACATGACACATGGGGATGCAGAAAGTCTGTCTCTGACATGTCACATAGGGGATGCAGAAAGTCTGTCTCTGACATGACACATGGGGGATGCAGAAAGTCTGTCTCTGACATGTCACATAGGGGATGCAGAAAGTCTGTCTCTGACATGACACATGGGGGATGCAGAAAGTCTGTCTCTGACACATGACATGGGGGATGCAGAAAGTCTGTCTCTGACACGTGACATGGGGGATGCAGAAAGTCTGTCTCAGACACGTGACATGGGGGATGCAGAAAGTCTGTCTCTGACACGTGACATGTGGGATGCAGAAAGTCTGTCTCTGACACGTGACATGCGGGATGCAGAAAGTCTGTCTCTGACATGTGACATGGGGGATGCAGAAAGTCTGTCTCTGACACGTGACATGGGGGATGCAGAAAGTCTGTCTCTGACACGTGACATGGGGGATGCAGAAAGTCTGTCTCTGACATGTCACATAGGGGATGCAGAAAGTCTGTCTCTGACATGTCACATGGGGGATGCAGAAAGTCTGTCTCTGACATGACACATGGGGGATGCAGAAAGTCTGTCTCTGACATGACACATGGGGGATGCAGAAAGTCTGTCTTTGACATGTCACATGGGGGATGCAGAAAGTCTGTCTCTGACATGTCACATAGGGGATGCAGAAAGTCTGTCTCTGACATGACACATGGGGGATGCAGAAAGTCTGTCTCTGACACGTGACATGGGGGATGCAGAAAGTCTGTCTCTGACACGTGACATGGGGGATGCAGAAAGTCTGTCTCTGACACGTGACATGCGGGATGCAGAAAGTCTGTCTCTGACACGTGACATGGGGGATGCAGAAAGTCTGTCTCTGACACGTGACATGCGGGATGCAGAAAGTCTGTCTCTGACACGTGACATGGGGGATGCAGAAAGTCTGTCTCTGACACGTGACATGGGGGATGCAGAAAGTCTGTCTCAGACACGTGACATGGGGGATGCAGAAAGTCTGTCTCTGACACGTGACATGTGGGATGAAGAAAGTCTGTCTCTGACACGTGACATGGGGGATGCAGAAAGTCTGTCTCTGACACGTGACATGCGGGATGCAGAAAGTCTGTCTCTGACATGTGACATGGGGGATGCAGAAAGTCTGTTTCTGACACGTGACATGGGGGATGCAGAAAGTCTGTCTCTGACACGTGACATGGGGGATACAGAAAGTCTGTCTCTGACATGTCACATAGGGGATGCAGAAAGTCTGTCTCTGACACGTGACATGGGGGATTCAGAAAGTCTGTTTCTGACACATGACATGGGGGATGCAGATAGTCTGTCTCTGACATGTCACATAGGGGATGCAGAAAGTCTGTCTCTGACACGTGACATGGGGGATGCAGAAAGTCTGTCTCTGACACGTGACATGGGGGATGCAGAGTGTCTGTCTCTGACGTGACATGGGGGATGCAGAGTGTCTTTCTCTGACACGTGACATGGGGGATGCAGAAAGTCTGTCTTTGACATGTCACATGGGGGATGCAGAAAGTCTGTCTCTGACATGTCACATAGGGGATGCAGAAAGTCTGTCTCTGACATGACACATGGGGGATGCAGAAAGTCTGTCTCTGACATGTGACATGGCGGATGCAGAAAGTCTGTCTCTGACATGTGACATGGGGGATTCAGAAAGTCTGTCTCTGACATGTGACATGGGGGATGCAGAAAGTCTGTCCCTGACGCGTGACATGGGGGATACAGAAAGTCTGTCTCTGACATGTCACATAGGGGATGCAGAAAGTCTGTCTCTGACACGTGACATGGGGGATGCAGATAGTCTGTCTCTGACATGTCACATAGGGGATGCAGAAAGTCTGTCTCTGACACGTGACATGGGGGATGCAGAAAGTCTGTCTCTGACACGTGACATGGGGGATGCAGAGTGTCTGTCTCTGACGTGACATGGGGGATGCAGAGTGTCTGTCTCTGACACGTGACATGGGGGATGCAGATAGTCTGTCTCTGACACGTGACATGGGGGATGCAGAAAGTCTGTCTCTGACATGTCACATGGGGGATGCAGAAAGTCTGTCTCTGACATGACACATGGGGGATGCAGAAAGTCTGTCTCTGACACGTGACATGGGGGATGCAGAAAGTCTGTCTCTGACACGTGACATGGGGGATGCAGAGTGTCTGTCTCTGACACGTGACATGGGGGATGCAGATAGTCTGTCTCTGACACGTGACATGGGGGATGCAGAAAGTCTGTCTCTGACATGTCACATGGGGGATGCAGAAAGTCTGTCTCTGACATGACACATGGGGGATGCAGAAAGTCTGTCTCTGACACGTGACATGGGGGATGCAGAAAGTCTGTCTCTGACATGTCACATAGGGGATGCAGAAAGTCTGTCTCTGACACGTGACATGGGGGATGAAGAAAGTCTGTTTCTGACACATGACATGGGGGATGCAGATAGTCTGTCTCTGACATGTCACATAGGGGATGCAGAAAGTCTGTCTCTGACATGTCACATGGGGGATGCAGAAAGTCTGTCTCTGACATGTGACATGGCGGATGCAGAAAGTCTGTCTCTGACACGTGACATGGGGGATGTAGAAAGTCTGTCTCTGACGCGTGACATGGGGGATACAGAAAGTCTGTCTCTGACATGTCACATAGGGTATGCAGAAAGTCTGTCTCTGACACGTGACATGGGGGATGCAGAAAGTCTGTCTCTGACGCGTGACATGGGGGATGCAGAAAGTCTGTCTCTGACATGTCACATAGGGGATGCAGAAAGTCTGTCTCTGACACGTGACATGGGGGATGCAGAGTGTCTGTCTCTGACGTGACATGGGGGATGCAGAGTGTCTGTCTCTGACACGTGACATGGGAGATGCAGATAGTCTGTCTCTGACACGTGACATGGGAGATGCAGATAGTCTGTCTCTGACACGTGACATGGGGGATACAGAAAGTCGGTCTCTGACACGTGACATGGGGGATGCAGAAAGTCTGTCTCTGACGCGTGACATGGGGGATACAGAAAGTCTGTCTCTGACATGTCACATAGGGGATGCAGAAAGTCTGTCTCTGACACGTGACATGGGGGATGCAGAAAGTCTGTCTCTCACACGTGACATGGGGGATGCAGAGTGTCTGTCTCTGACGTGACATGGGGGATGCAGAGTGTCTGTCTCTGACACGTGACATGGGGGATGCAGATAGTCTGTCTCTGACACGTGACATGGGGGATGCAGAAAGTCTGTCTCTGACACGTGACATGGGGGATGCAGAAAGTCTGTCTCTGACGCGTGACATGGGGGATACAGAAAGTCTGTCTCTGACATGTCACATAGGGGATGCAGAAAGTCTGTCTCTGACACGTGACATGGGGGATGCAGAAAGTCTGTCTCTGACACGTGACATGGGGGATGCAGAGTGTCTGTCTCTGACGTGACATGGGGGATGCAGAGTGTCTGTCTCTGACACGTGACATGGGGGATGCAGATAGTCTGTCTCTGACACATGACATGGGGGATGCAGAAAGTCTGTCTCTGACACGTGACATGGGGGATGCAGAAAGTCTGTCTCAGACACGTGACATGGGGGATGCAGAAAGTCTGTCTCTGACACGTGACATGGGGGATGCAGAAAGTCTGTCTCTGACGTGACATGGGGGATGCAGAGTGTCTGTCTCTGACACGTGACATGGGGGATGCAGAAAGTCTGTCTCTGACATGTCACATGGGGGATGCAGAAAGTCTGTCTCTGACATGACACATGGGGGATGCAGAAAGTCTGTCTCTGACACGTGACATGGGGGATGCAGAAAGTCTGTCTCTGACATGTCACATAGGGGATGCAGAAAGTCTGTCTCTGACACGTGACATGGGGGATGCAGAAAGTCTGTTTCTGACACATGACATGGGGGATGCAGATAATCTGTCTCTGACATGTCACATAGGGGATGCAGAAAGTCTGTCTCTGACACGTGACATGGGGGATGCAGAAAGTCTGTCTCTGACACGTGACATGGGGGATGCAGAGTGTCTGTCTCTGACGTGACATGGGGGATGCAGAGTGTCTGTCTCTGACACGTGACATGGGGGATGCAGAAAGTCTGTCTTTGACATGTCACATGGGGGATGCAGAAAGTCTGTCTCTGACATGTCACATAGGGGATGCAGAAAGTCTGTCTCTGACATGACACATGGGGGATGCAGAAAGTCTGTCTCTGACATGTGACATGGCGGATGCAGAAAGTCTGTCTCTGACATGTGACATGGGGGATGCAGAAAGTCTGTCTCTGACACGTGACATGGGGGATGCAGAAAGTCTGTCTCTGACGCGTGACATGGTGGATACAGAAAGTCTGTCTCTGACATGTCACATGGGGGATGCAGAAAGTCTGTCTCTGACACGTGACATGGGGGATGCAGAAAGTCTGTTTCTGACACATGACATGGGGGATGCAGATAGTCTGTCTCTGACATGTCACATAGGGGATGCAGAAAGTCTGTCTCTGACACGTGACATGGGGGATGCAGAAAGTCTGTCTCTGACACGTGACATGGGGGATGCAGAGTGTCTGTCTCTGACGTGACATGGGGGATGCAGAGTGTCTGTCTCTGACACGTGACATGGGGGATGCAGAAAGTCTGTCTCTGACATGTCACATGGGGGATGCAGAAAGTCTGTCTCTGACATGTCACATAGGGTATGCAGAAAGTCTGTCTCTGACACGTGACATGGGGGATGCAGAAAGTCTGTCTCTGACGCGTGACATGGGGGATGCAGAAAGTCTGTCTCTGACACGTGACATGGGGGATGCAGAGTGTCTGTCTCTGACGTGACATGGGGGATGCAGAGTGTCTGTCTCTGACACGTGACATGGGGGATGCAGATAGTCTGTCTCTGACACGTGACATGGGGGATGCAGAAAGTCTGTCTCTGACATGTCACATGGGGGATGCAGAAAGTCTGTCTCTGACATGACACATGGGGGATGCAGAAAGTCTGTCTCTGACACGTGACATGGGGGATGCAGAAAGTCTGTCTCTGACACGTGACATGGGGGATGCAGAGTGTCTGTCTCTGACACGTGACATGGGGGATGCAGATAGTCTGTCTCTGACACGTGACATGGGGGATGCAGAAAGTCTGTCTCTGACATGTCACATGGGGGATGCAGAAAGTCTGTCTCTGACATGACACATGGGGGATGCAGAAAGTCTGTCTCTGACACGTGACATGGGGGATGCAGAAAGTCTGTCTCTGACATGTCACATAGGGGATGCAGAAAGTCTGTCTCTGACACGTGACATGGGGGATGCAGAAAGTCTGTTTCTGACACATGACATGGGGGATGCAGATAGTCTGTCTCTGACATGTCACATAGGGGATGCAGAAAGTCTGTCTCTGACATGTCACATGGGGGATGCAGAAAGTCTGTCTCTGACATGTGACATGGCGGATGCAGAAAGTCTGTCTCTGACACGTGACATGGGGGATGTAGAAAGTCTGTCTCTGACGCGTGACATGGGGGATACAGAAAGTCTGTCTCTGACATGTCACATAGGGTATGCAGAAAGTCTGTCTCTGACACGTGACATGGGGGATGCAGAAAGTCTGTCTCTGACGCGTGACATGGGGGATGCAGAAAGTCTGTCTCTGACATGTCACATAGGGGATGCAGAAAGTCTGTCTCTGACACGTGACATGGGGGATGCAGAGTGTCTGTCTCTGACGTGACATGGGGGATGCAGAGTGTCTGTCTCTGACACGTGACATGGGAGATGCAGATAGTCTGTCTCTGACACGTGACATGGGAGATGCAGATAGTCTGTCTCTGACACGTGACATGGGGGATATAGAAAGTCGGTCTCTGACACGTGACATGGGGGATGCAGAAAGTCTGTCTCTGACGCGTGACATGGGGGATACAGAAAGTCTGTCTCTGACATGTCACATAGGGGATGCAGAAAGTCTGTCTCTGACACGTGACATGGGGGATGCAGAAAGTCTGTCTCTGACACGTGACATGGGGGATGCAGAGTGTCTGTCTCTGACGTGACATGGGGGATGCAGAGTGTCTGTCTCTGACACGTGACATGGGGGATGCAGATAGTCTGTCTCTGACACGTGACATGGGGGATGCAGAAAGTCTGTCTCTGACACGTGACATGGGGGATGCAGAAAGTCTGTCTCTGACGCGTGACATGGGGGATACAGAAAGTCTGTCTCTGACATGTCACATAGGGGATGCAGAAAGTCTGTCTCTGACACGTGACATGGGGGATGCAGAAAGTCTGTCTCTGACACGTGACATGGGGGATGCAGAGTGTCTGTCTCTGACGTGACATGGGGGATGCAGAGTGTCTGTCTCTGACACGTGACATGGGGGATGCAGATAGTCTGTCTCTGACACATGACATGGGGGATGCAGAAAGTCTGTCTCTGACACGTGACATGGGGGATGCAGAAAGTCTGTCTCAGACACGTGACATGGGGGATGCAGAAAGTCTGTCTCTGACACGTGACATGGGGGATGCAGAAAGTCTGTCTCTGACGTGACATGGGGGATGCAGAGTGTCTGTCTCTGACACGTGACATGGGGGATGCAGAAAGTCTGTCTCTGACATGTCACATGGGGGATGCAGAAAGTCTGTCTCTGACATGACACATGGGGGATGCAGAAAGTCTGTCTCTGACACGTGACATGGGGGATGCAGAAAGTCTGTCTCTGACATGTCACATAGGGGATGCAGAAAGTCTGTCTCTGACACGTGACATGGGGGATGCAGAAAGTCTGTTTCTGACACATGACATGGGGGATGCAGATAATCTGTCTCTGACATGTCACATAGGGGATGCAGAAAGTCTGTCTCTGACACGTGACATGGGGGATGCAGAAAGTCTGTCTCTGACACGTGACATGGGGGATGCAGAGTGTCTGTCTCTGACGTGACATGGGGGATGCAGAGTGTCTGTCTCTGACACGTGACATGGGGGATGCAGAAAGTCTGTCTTTGACATGTCACATGGGGGATGCAGAAAGTCTGTCTCTGACATGTCACATAGGGGATGCAGAAAGTCTGTCTCTGACATGACACATGGGGGATGCAGAAAGTCTGTCTCTGACATGTGACATGGCGGATGCAGAAAGTCTGTCTCTGACATGTGACATGGGGGATGCAGAAAGTCTGTCTCTGACACGTGACATGGGGGATGCAGAAAGTCTGTCTCTGACGCGTGACATGGTGGATACAGAAAGTCTGTCTCTGACATGTCACATGGGGGATGCAGAAAGTCTGTCTCTGACACGTGACATGGGGGATGCAGAAAGTCTGTTTCTGACACATGACATGGGGGATGCAGATAGTCTGTCTCTGACATGTCACATAGGGGATGCAGAAAGTCTGTCTCTGACACGTGACATGGGGGATGCAGAAAGTCTGTCTCTGACACGTGACATGGGGGATGCAGAGTGTCTGTCTCTGACGTGACATGGGGGATGCAGAGTGTCTGTCTCTGACACGTGACATGGGGGATGCAGAAAGTCTGTCTCTGACATGTCACATGGGGGATGCAGAAAGTCTGTCTCTGACATGACACATGGGGGATGCAGAATGTCTGTCTCTGACACGTGACATGGGGGATGCAGAAAGTCTGTCTCTGACATGACACATGGGGGATGCAGAAAGTCTGTCTCTGACACGTGACATGGGGGATGCAGAAAGTCTGTCTCTGACACGTGACATGGGGGATGCAGAAAGTCTGTCTCTGACGTGACATGGGGGATGCAGAGTGTCTGTCTCTGACACGTGACATGGGGGATGCAGATAGTCTGTCTCTGACACGTGACATGGGGGATGCAGAAAGTCTGTCTCTGACGTGACATGGGGGATGCAGAAAGTCTGTCTCTGACATGTCACATGGGGGATGCAGAAAGTCTGTCTCTGACATGACACATGGGGGATGCAGAAAGTCTGTCTCTGACATGACACATGGGGGATGCAGAAAGTCTGTCTCTGACATGACACATGGGGGATGCAGAATGTCTGTCTCTGACATGACACATTGGGGATGCAGAAAGTCTGTCTCTGACACGTGACATGGGGGATGCAGAAAGTCTGTCTCTGACATGACACATGGGGGATGCAGGCAATCTAGTTGTCGATGGGATATTATGTAGTGGATGAAGTCTAATTCTTTTGCAGGCTGGAGTGGATGGGGCTGCACAGATAACACTCAGGCCTTCAGTTACGGATTTCAGCTTCTGTCTACTCTTCTGCTCTGTCTCAGTAACCTCATGTTCCTCCCGCCCGTCCTCATTGCCCTGCGCAGCCACTACCTCCTGGAGGCCTCCATCTACATATTTACCATGTTTTTCTCCACAGTGAGTATCACGGCTTGCTGTTGTGTTTGTGGACAAGTTATTGGTGCAGATTGTACAGTCCCAATATAAGCGGCCCCCTCTCTCCTCATATCTCATACAGTTCTATCATGCTTGTGACCAGCCTGGCATTGTAGTGTTCTGTATCATGGAATATGACGTGCTGCAGTTCTGTGATTTCCTCGGCTCTCTCATGTCGGTGTGGGTGACGGTGATCAGTATGGCGCGGCTGCAGCCGATCATCAAACAGGTCGGAGCTTTTGTTGCTTTTTGTTTAATTTTTTTTTTATTTCAGAATGTGAAACAAAAGAAAAAATGTCTAAAAGTGTTCGGAGAGTGTGTGTTCGGAGTGTTCGAATATTCTGCTGTAACTCCCGCTAGGATGAAGAACCAAAGACAGTGCTACACACTTTCACATATGTGATGCCAAAAGGGATTTGTTTTGTGCCAGACACATTTAGACGTTTCACTCCATGTTCCTGCAAGTGTATCAGGGTGGGGGATATCTGGATGTCTGACACCCACCTGATTGCTCCAACATGGAAGCGTCCTGTCTTAGTGTGGGATACTAGAGAAGATTCGTGGCCATGGAGTGTAGCTCCATGTTAGCTGTGTAACATACCTACAGATTTTGTGATCTCTCCCCGTGATCTCTTCTCTCTGAGACAGTGTGTGTTTGTGTGTGTGTATGTATACATATATATACAAGACATAGGGTGTGTACATCTCCTGTAATGCTGTATGTATTGGCATAGTCCAAGTTAGAGCAGCCTGTCCGATCTGCGCGGGTGGATTGCTTTATCATCTTGGAATCTACAGTGAAAATTGGATACAAATCCATCACAAAGTTTCACCCCAGGCAGAAGCAGAAGATTTGGCTTTGGGCCACATCTATGTTACATTCCTTCTCTAAGCTGTACGGAGCGCGGCTGAAGCCTGTGCGGACCGGGACATTTGTTGGGGGTTTTAGAGGTTTGAGTTAAAAACAGTCCAAATTTTATTGAACAAAGTTTATGCAGCAAAAATTTAGTTTAAAAAGTTACAAGTGTAGAACGTCACCGGGGGTTTGTGTTTGTGCTTCTGACAAATTGTGCACTGCGGCAAAAAAACAACCGAGACATTGACTACAATCCATTCCATACAAGTACGTAAAACCCGTTCAGATTTCAGAAAGTAAAAGGTTAGTATTAGAAAGAGGAATATGAGGAGGAAATCTGCCCCAGATCCCTTTTTAATTCCTAATATATATATATATATATATATATATATATATATACACTGCTGGACAGAATTGTTGGTCCCCTCGATTAATGAAAGAAAACCCCACAATGGTCACAGAAATAACCGGAATCTAACACAAGTAATAACCAGACTCCATGCTGACAACCACAAAACTTCTGGGACAATGTCCTATGGACAGGGGAGACTTTTTGACCGGGCACATCAGCTCTATTGCCACAGCCAGAAACATGAAGCCTATCCTGAGAAGAAGACTGTCCCTACTGTGACACATGGAGGAGCTCTGTTATGTCCCTACTGTGACACACGGAGGGGCTCTGTTATGTCCCTACTGTGACACATGGAGGAGCTCTGTTATGTCCCTACTGTGACACATGGAGGAGCTCTGTTATGTCCCTACTGTGACACATGGAGGGAGCTCTGTTATGTCCCTACTGTGACACATGGAGGAGCTCTGTTATGTCCCTACTGTGACACATGGAGGAGCTCTGTTATGTCCCTACTGTGACACATGGAGGAGCTCTGTTATGTCCCTACTGTGACACATGGAGGGGGCTCTGTTATGTCCCTACTGTGACACATGGAGGAGCTCTGTTATGTCCCTACTGTGACACACGGAGGGGCTCTGTTATGTCCCTACTGTGACACACGGAGGAGCTCTGTTATGTCCCTACTGTGACACACGGAGGAGCTCTGTTATGTCCCTACTGTGACACACGGAGGAGCTCTGTTATGTCCCTACTGTGACACATGGAGGGGGCTCCGTTATGTCCCTACTGTGACACATGGAGGAGCTCTGTTATGTCCCTACTGTGACACATGGAGGAGCTCTGTTATGTCCCTACTGTGACACATGGAGGGGGCTCTGTTATGTCCCTACTGTGACACACGGAGGAGCTCTGTTATGTCCCTACTGTGACACACGGAGGGGCTCTGTTATGTCCCTACTGTGACACACGGAGGAGCTCTGTTATGTCCCTACTGTGACACACGGAGGAGCTCTGTTATGTCCCTACTGTGACACACGGAGGAGCTCTGTTATGTCCCTACTGTGACACATGGAGGGGGCTCCGTTATGTCCCTACTGTGACACATGGAGGAGCTCTGTTATGTCCCTACTGTGACACATGGAGGAGGCTCTGTTATGTCCCTACTGTGACACATGGAGGAGCTCTGTTATGTCCCTACTGTGACACATGGAGGAGCTCTGTTATGTCCCTACTGTGACACATGGAGGAGGCTCTGTTATGTCCCTACTGTGACACATGGAGGGGGCTCTGTTATGTCCCTACTGTGACACATGGAGGGGGCTCTGTTATGTCCCTACTGTGAAACATGGAGGAGCTCTGTTATGTCCCTACTGTGACACATGGAGGGGGCTCTGTTATGTCCCTACTGTGACACACGGAGGAGCTCTGTTATGTCCCTACTGTGACACACGGAGGGGCTCTGTTATGTCCCTACTGTGACACACGGAGGAGCTCTGTTATGTCCCTACTGTGACACACGGAGGAGCTCTGTTATGTCCCTACTGTGACACACGGAGGAGCTCTGTTATGTCCCTACTGTGACACATGGAGGGGGCTCCGTTATGTCCCTACTGTGACACATGGAGGAGCTCTGTTATGTCCCTACTGTGACACATGGAGGAGGCTCTGTTATGTCCCTACTGTGACACATGGAGGAGCTCTGTTATGTCCCTACTGTGACACATGGAGGAGCTCTGTTATGTCCCTACTGTGACACATGGAGGAGGCTCTGTTATGTCCCTACTGTGACACATGGAGGAGACTCTGTTATGTCCCTACTGTGACACATGGAGGGGGCTCCGTTATGTCCCTACTGTGACACATGGAGGAGCTCCGTTATGTCCCTACTGTGACACATGGAGGAGCTCCGTTATGTACCTACTGTGACAAATGGAGGAGCTCCGTTATTTCCCTACTGTGACACATGGAGGAGCTCTGTTATGTCCCTACTGTGACACATGGAGGAGCTCTGTTATGTCCCTACTGTGACACATGGAGGAGCTCTGTTATGTCCCTACTGTGACACATGGAGGAGGCTCTGTTATGTCCCTACTGTGACACATGGAGGAGGCTCTGTTATGTCCCTACTGTGACACATGGAGGAGGCTCTGTTATGTCCCTACTGTGACACATGGAGGAGCTCTGTTATGTCCCTACTGTGACACATGGAGGAGCTCTGTTATGTCCCTACTGTGACACATGGAGGAGCTCTGTTATGTCCCTACTGTGACACATGGAGGAGGCTCTGTTATGTCCCTACTGTGACACATGGAGGAGGCTCTGTTATGTCCCTCCTGTGACACATGGAGGAGGCTCTGTCATGTCCCTACTGTGACACATGGAGGAGGCTCTGTTATGTCCCTCCTGTGACACATGGAGGAGGCTCTGTTATGTCCCTCCTGTGACACATGGAGGAGCTCTGTTATGTCCCTCCTGTGACACATGTAGGAGGCTCTGTTATGTCCCTACTGGACACATGGAGGAGGCTCTGTTATGTCCCTCCTGTGACACATGGAGGAGCTCTGTTATGTCCCTCCTGTGACACATGGAGGAGCTCTGTTATGTCCCTACTGTAACACATGGAGGAGCTCTGTTATGTCTCTACTGTGACACATGGAGGGGGCTCTGTTATGTCCCTACTGTGACACATGGAGGGGGCTCTGTTATGTCCCTACTGTGACACATGGAGGGGGCCCTGTTATGTCCCTACTGTGACACATGGAGGAGCTCTGTTATGTCCCTACTGTGACACATGGAGGAGCTCTGTTATGTCCCTACTGTGACACATGGAGGGGGCTCTGTTATGTTCTGGGGCCACTCTGCTTCATCTGGCACAGGGGTCTTGAATCTGTGCAGGGTACAATGAAATCTCAAGACTATCAAGGGATTCTAGAGAGCAATGTGCTGCCCATTGTCAGAAAGCTTGGTCTCAGTCGCAGGTTCTGGGTCTTGTAACAGGAAAATGACCCAAAACACAGCTAAACCCCCCAAGAATGGCTGAGAGGAGAACATTGGACTATTCTGAAGTGGTTTCTATGGGTCCGTAAATCCTAAATCCTATGGAGCATCTGTGGAAGGAGCTGAAACATGTCGTCTGGAGAAGGCCCCTTCACACCCGAGACAACTGGAGCAGAGGAGGGGCCCAAAATCCCTGCTAAGATGGGCAGAAGTCTCATTGACAGTTACAGGAATCGCCTGATCGCAGCGACTGCCCCAAAAGGTTGTGCAGCAAAATATTACGGGAACCGTTATCTCTGTCCAGGCTGTGTCACGAGCGAAACGCAAAGTCTGACTTTTGTTTGTTCATTCTTAGAGAATTTTTATTTTTTATTACTTGTGTCAGACTCCGGATATTTCTGGGACCATTGTGGGGGTTTCTGTCATTAATCGAGGGGAACAACAATTTTGTCCACATGTTTAGCGACAGAACTCCAAAGTAGTAATAAAAAAGCGCATCTGTGATGTTTTGGTCTGGAGATAAGGAGTCATTTCACCAATACAGATAAACCCAGATGACCTGGATACAACAAAGTCACTGCGGCAGGTTAAATCTAATATCATCCCTGTTACATTGTAATGAAAGTTTCTATCATTGAACAATAGACACATCTTCTTCTACTGGAATAACTGCCCCTTCTGGTTACACTTGTTACACCTGACAGGAAGGGTAGTCTCGTTTCTTTACATCTGAATGGATCGAGTTGTGTTCGACGTTCCTGACTCTCCTATAGGGAATTAACCCCCTTCCTGACATCCGCCATACTATTACGGCGGATGCCAGGTGTTTAAACATGGTGGTCACTTAGGTGCTGGGTGGCCGCCATAGACGCCAGGAGTCTACTGTTTTATGCGGTAGTCACTCAGTGCAAATGCCCATGGCTGGTACTCGCACCAATCGTGGGCATTAACCCCTCCGGAGCTTCGGTCAAAGCTGAGTCCAATAGAATCCCTGGTATTTTGTAATGCATTTCAGTGTATTAGCATTGTAATGCATTGCATTAGTGATCAGACCCCCTGGGGTTCAAGACCCCCCTGGGGGGGGGGTCTAATAAATGCATTAAAAAAATAAAAAGTAAAAAAAAAAATAACAAAAATAATAAAAGTTAAAATCAACCCCCTTTCCCTAGAACACAAATAAAAGTACATAAATACAGTGACACCCCTACACATTAGGTCTCCCTGTGTCTGAGAACGCCCATACGGTAAACGCTATAGCGGGAAAAAAAGTCAAAAGTGCCAAACCGCCATTTTCTTCACTGTTTTGCCTCTGATAAAAATTTGAATAAAAACTGAACAAAGAAAAAACGATTCCCCAAAATGGTAGAAATGAAAAATATACCCGGCCCCGCAAAACAAGACGCCCTATGGGGACTTATAGAAAAAAAAATTGTGGCACAGTTTAGGGTTTGTGTTAACGGCTTAAAATGTAAATAAAACCATATAAATTTGGTATCCCCAGAATCATACGGAAACATAGAATATAGGTGACACATAATACAGGTGACATATAGAATACAGGGGACATATAATATAGGTGGCATATAGAATACAGGTGACATATAGAATACAGGGGACATATAATACAGGGGAAATATAATATAGGTGACATATAGAATATAGGTGACACATAATACAGGTGACATATAGAATATAGGTGACATTTAATACAGGTGACACATAATACAGGTAACATATAGAATATAGGTGACACATAATACAGGTGACATTTAATTCAGGTGACATATAGAATATAGATGACACATAATATAGGTGACATATAGAATATAGGTGACATTTAATTCAGGTGACATATAGAATATAGGTGACACATAATACAGGTGACATATAGAATATAGGTGACATTTAATACAGGTGACATTTAATTCAGGTGACATATAGAATATAGGTAACAGGTCATTTTGGCTGCACAGTAAATGCCGTAAAAATGAATCCTGTAAAAAAATCACACACATTCACTGTGGTTGTCACTGTTATTGGGGGGCACTGTGGTTGTCACTGTTATTGGGGCACTGTGGTTGTCACTGTTATTGGGGGGCACTGTGGTTGTCACTGTTATTGGGGGCACTGTGGTTGTCACTGTTATTGGGGGCACTGTGGTTTTCACTGTTATTGGGGGCACTGTGGTTGTCACTGTTATTGGGGAGCGCTGCAGCACTCACTGTTATTGGGGGGTACTGTGGTTGTCACTGTTATTGGGGGCACTGTGGTTGTCACTGTTATTGGGGGGCACTGTGGTTGTCACTGTTATTGGGGGGCACTGTGGTGGTCACTATTATTGGGGGCACTGTGGTTTTCACTGTTATTGGGGGCACTGTGGTTTTCACTGTTATTGGGGGCACTGTGGTTGTCACTGTTATTGGGGGGCACTGTGGTTGTCACTGTTATTGGAGGGCGCTGTGGTTGTCACTATTATTGGGGGCACTGTGGTTGTCACTTATTGGGGGCACTGTGGTTGTCACTGTTATTGGGGGCACTGTGGTTGTCACTGTTATTGGGGGCACTGTGGTTGTCACTGTTATTGGGGGCACTGTGGTTTTCACTGTTATTGGGGGGCACTGTGGTTTTCACTGTTATTGGGGGGCACTGTGTTTGTCACTGTTATTGGGGGCACTGTGGTTGTCACTGTTATTGGGGGGGCACTGTGGTTGTCACTGTTATTGGGGGGCGCTGTGTTTGTCACTGTTATTGGAGGGCGCTGTGGTTGTCACTATTATTGGGGGCACTGTGGTTGTCACTTATTGGGGGCACTGTGGTTGTCACTGTTATTGGGGGCACTGTGGTTGTCACTGTTATTGGGGGCACTGTGGTTGTCACTGTTATTGGGGGGCACTGTGGTTTTCACTGTTATTGGGGGCACTGTGGTTGTCACTGTTATTGGAGGGCGCTGTGGTTGTCACTATTATTGGGGGGCACTGTGGTTTTCACTGTTATTGGGGGCACTGTGGTTGTCACTGTTATTGGGAGCACTGTGGTTGTCACTACTATTGGGGGGCACTGTGGTTTTCACTGTTATTGGGGGCACTGTGGTTGTCACTGTTATTGGGGAGCGCTGCAGCACTCACTGTTATTGGGGGGTACTGTGGTTGTCACTGTTATTGGGGGCACTGTGGTTGTCACTGTTATTGGGGGGCACTGTGGTTGTCACTGTTATTGGGGGGCACTGTGGTGGTCACTATTATTGGGGGCACTGTGGTTTTCACTGTTATTGGGGGCACTGTGGTTTTCACTGTTATTGGGGGCACTGTGGTTGTCACTGTTATTGGGGGGCACTGTGGTTGTCACTGTTATTGGGGGTACTGTGGTTGTCACTGTTATTGGGGGGCACTGTGGTTGTCACTGTTATTGGGGGCACTGTGGTTGTCACTGTTATTGGGGGGCACTGTGGTTTTCACTGTTATTGGGGGGCACTGTGGTTGTCACTGTTATTGGAGGGCACTGTGGTTGTCACTGTTATTGGGGGGCACTGTGGTTGTCACTGTTATTGGGGGCACTGTGGTTGTCACTGTTATTGGAGGGCACTGTGGTTGTCACTGTTATTGGGGGGCACTGTGGTTGTCACTGTTATTGGAGGGCACTGTGGTTGTCACTGTTATTGGGGCACTGTGGTTGTCACTGTTATTGGGGGCACTGTGGTTGTCACTGTTATTGGGGGGCACTGTGGTTGTCACTGTTATTGGGGGGCACTGTGGTTGTCACTGTTATTGGGGGGCACTGTGGTTGTCACTGTTATTGGGGGCACTGTGGTTGTCACTGTTATTGGGGGGCACTGTGGTTGTCACTGTTATTGGGGGGTGTCACGGGATGGTTAGAGTCTATACTATAGGCAATGTGTAATATATATTTCATGTGGAATGTATTCTCTAGCCTGTTATATACATCAATGTGTAGTTGGCTGATTGGGGTCTAGTGTGTTAGCACATTGTATGCAAATACCTCTAACTAGTGAGGACAATGGGTGGAGATAATCTGATCAGTGTCTCCAAGAAGATGTTGGATGGTGCATTGTCCATAGTAGACAGGGAGTCTGCTCTCCTTGGTATAGGTGAGGGGGGAAGGATCTGTGACTCAGCCCTTCCCACCCACAGATATAGGTGTAACAGTCTTAGTATATAGTTGTAGCTAGCAGTTAGTATGTGTTAGCCGGCCTGTGCACAGCTCTGCAGAGAGCCAGGATTTAGTTACAGGACCAAAGAACCAAAGCTATCATTGGATTGTGACTTCTGTGGACTTATTGTTATTACGGATGATGTGACCGCCGCCGGCTACTAACTTTGTGGATTACAATAAATTGCTGTTGTCTCCCAACCTCTTGCGTCCGTGTTGATTCAAAAGACCATCCGGAGGAAGACGTATACCTTTGCTCCGTGACAGGGGGCACTGTGGTTGTCACTGTTATTGGGGGCACTGTGGTTGTCACTGTTATTGGGGGGCACTGTGGTTGTCACTGTTATTGGAGGGCACTGTGGTTGTCACTATTATTGGGGGCACTGTGGTTGTCACTGTTATTGGAGGGCACTGTGGTTGTCACTGTTATTGGGGGGCACTGTGGTTGTCACTGTTATTGGGGGGCACTGTGGTTGTCACTGTTATTGGGGGGTGCTGTGATTGTCACTGTTATTGGGGGGCACTGTGGTAGTCACTGTTATTGGGGGGTGCTGTGGTTGTCACTGTTATTGGGGGCACTGTGGTTGTCACTGTTATTGGGGGGCACTGTGATTTTCACTGTTATTGGGGGGCACTGTGGTTGTCACTGTTATTGGAGGGCACTGTGGTTGTCACTGTTATTGGGGGGCACTGTGGTTGTCACTGTTATTGGGGGCACTGTGGTTGTCACTGTTATTGGAGGCACTGTGGTTGTCACTGTTATTGGGGGGCACTGTGGTTGTCACTGTTATTGGGGGGCACTGTGGTTGTCACTGTTATTGGGGGGCACTGTGGTTGTCACTGTTATTGGGGGCACTGTGGTTGTCACTGTTATTGGGGGCACTGTGGTTGTCACTGTTATTGGGGGGCACTGTGGTTGTCACTGTTATTGGAGGGCACTGTGGTTGTCACTGTTATTGGGGCACTGTGGTTGTCACTGTTATTGGGAGCACTGTGGTTGTCACTGTTATTGGGGGGCACTGTGGTTATCACTGTTATTGGGGGGCACTGTGGTTGTCACTGTTATTGGGGGCACTGTGGTTGTCACTGTTATTGGGGGGCACTGTGGTTGTCACTGTTATTGGGGGCACTGTGGTTGTCACTGTTATTGGGGGCACTGTGGTTGTCACTGTTATTGGGGGGCGCTGTGGTTGTCACTGTTATTGGAGGGCACTGTGGTTGTCACTATTATTGGGGGCACTGTGGTTGTCACTGTTATTGGGGGCACTGTGGTTGTCACTGTTATTGGGGGGGCACTGTGGTTGTCACTGTTATTGGGGGGCACTGTGGTTGTCACTGTTATTGGGGACACTGTGGTTGTCACTGTTATTGGGGGCACTGTGGTTGTCACTGTTATTGGAGGGCACTGTGGTTGTCACTGTTATTGGGGGGCACTGTGGTTGTCACTGTTATTGGGGGGCACTGTGGTTGTCACTGTTATTGGGGGGCACTGTGGTAGTCACTGTTATTGGAGGGCACTGTGGTTGTCACTATTATTGGGGGCACTGTGGTTGTCACTGTTATTGGAGGGCACTGTGGTTGTCACTGTTATTGGGGGGCACTGTGGTAGTCACTGTTATTGGGGGGTGCTGTGGTTGTCACTATTATTGGGGGGCACTGTGGTTGTCACTGTTATTGGGGGCACTGTGGTTGTCACTGTTATTGGGGGCACTGTGGTTGTCACTGTTATTGGAGGGCACTGTGGTTGTCACTGTTATTGGGGGGCACTGTGGTTGTCACTATTATTGGGGGGCACTGTGGTTGTCACTGTTATTGGGGGCACTGTGGTTGTCACTGTTATTGGAGGGCACTGTGGTTGTCACTGTTATTGGGGGGCACTGTGGTTGTCACTGTTATTGGGGGGCACTGTGGTTGTCACTGTTATTGGGGGCACTGTGGTTGTCACTGTTATTGGAGGGCACTGTGGTTGTCACTGTTATTGGGGGGCACTGTGGTTGTCACTGTTATTGGGGGGCACTGTGGTTGTCACTGTTATTGGGGGGCACTGTGGTTGTCACTGTTATTGGGGGGCACTGTGGTTGTCACTGTTATTGGAGGGCACTGTGGTTGTCACTGTTATTGGGGGGCACTGTGGTAGTACACCCAAGACCTGTTTAACACGAGTTGCCATATTACTACCGTCCTGTTCTTGCAGGCACACTACGACTGTTACATCATCTCATATCTGAATATTTTTTGGTAATTGTTCATGAATTTTGTCTCCGTTGCCAAGGCAATGGGAATATCATGTGCAGACCAAGACTGACACCCCTGCTCCCCTCTTTGTTGTCTTTATATAAATCAGGTTCTGTACCTACTGGGGGCCATGTTGCTGTCCATGGCTCTGCAGCTGGATCGTCATGGGTTGTGGAACCTCCTGGGGCCCAGTTTGTTTGCTGTGGGCATCATGGCCATCGCTTGGGTGAGTAAAGCATGATTAGTAGCCAGACCTAAGGCCAAGGGTCTCATAGGAAGAGATGGATAACTTGGGTCTCTGGCATAATCTGCACTGCAGGCAGAACCACAACGTTACAGCTCCGAAATCTAATGTGCAGTGCCCAATGGGGCAGAAAAGCCCAAGAGATGGTGCAGAGGCATCTCCTGTCCTACTAACCTTATGGGAGATCTGACTACAGACCAAACAAGCAGTGAGATGTTTAAAGGGGAACCTTCACTATGGGCAGATATCCCACTAAATTTACCTCCCTGAAACCTTAGAAAAATGACCTCTAAACTCTTCCTGTATCTTTGCTAAACTGCGTGTGACGTCCACTGGAGAGGTGACCACGTCCTACTAATCCTGCCCATATAGCCCGTATCGGGGATGCGTGTAGCCTACAGTATCTTATTGCCCGCTCCACACACAATGGCTGCCTTAAGGTGTCTCTGACCTTGTGGGATACGTGCTGCCTTCTCCATGGGATACGTGCTGCCTTCTCCATAGGATAAGTGCTGCAATCTCCATGGGATACGTGCTGCCTTCTCCATAGGATAAGTGCTGCAATCTCCATGGGATACGTGCTGCCATCTCCATGGGATACGTGCTGCCTTCTCCATAGGATAAGTGCTGCCTTCTCCATAGGATACGTGCTGCAATCTCCATGGGATAAGTGCTGCCTTCTCCATGGGATACGTGCTGCCTTCTCCATGGGATAAGTGCTGCCTTCTCCATGGGATAAGTGCTGCCTTCTCCATGGGATACGTGCTGCCTTCTCCATGGGATACGTGCTGCCTTCTCCATGGGATAAGTGCTGCCTTCTCCATGGGATAAGTGCTGCCTTCTCCATGGGATACGTGCTGCCATCTCCATGGGATACGTGCTGCCTTCTCCATGGGATAAGTGCTGCCTTCTCCATGGGATACGTGCTGCCTTCTCCATGGGATACGTGCTGCCTTCTCCATGGGATACGTGCTGCCTTCTCCATGGGATACGTGCTGCCATCTCCATGGGATACGTGCTGCCTTCTCCATGGGATAAGTGCTGCCTTCTCCATGGGATACGTGCTGCCATCTCCATGGGATACGTGCTGCCTTCTCCATAGGATAAGTGCTGCCTTCTCCATGGGATACGTGCTGCCTTCTCCATGGGATACGTGCTGCCATCTCCATGGGATACGTGCTGCCTTCTCCATGGGATACGTGCTGCCATCTCCATGGGATACGTGCTGCCTTCTCCATGGGATACGTGCTGCCTTCTCCATGGGATACGTGCTGCCATCTCCATGGGATACGTGCTGCCATCTCCATGGGATACGTGCTGCCTTCTCCATGGGATACGTGCTGCCTTCTCCATGGGATACGTGCTGCCTTCTCCATGGGATAAGTGCTGCCTTCTCCATGGGATAAGTGCTGCCTTCTCCATGGGATACGTGCTGCCTTCTCCATGGGATACGTGCTGCCATCTCCATGGGATACGTGCTGCCTTCTCCATGGGATAAGTGCTGCCTTCTCCATGGGATAAGTGCTGCCTTCTCCATGGGATACGTGCTGCCTTCTCCATAGGATAAGTGCTGCCTTCTCCATGGGATACGTGCTGCCATCTCCATGGGATACGTGCTGCCTTCTCCATAGGATAAGTGCTGCCTTCTCCATGGGATACGTGCTGCCTTCTCCATGGGATACGTGCTGCCTTCTCCATGGGATAAGTGCTGCCTTCTCCATGGGATAAGTGCTGCCTTCTCCATGGGATACGTGCTGCCATCTCCATGGGATAAGTGCTGCCTTCTCCATGGGATACGTGCTGCCTTCTCCATGGGATACGTGCTGCCTTCTCCATGGGATAAGTGCTGCCTTCTCCATGGGATAAGTGCTGCCTTCTCCATGGGATACGTGCTGCCTTCTCCATGGGATAAGTGCTGCCTTCTCCATGGGATACGTGCTGCAATCTCCATGGGATAAGTGCTGCCTTCTCCATGGGATACGTGCTGCCTTCTCCATGGGATAAGTGCTGCCTTCTCCATGGGATACGTGCTGCCTTCTCCATAGGATAAGTGCTGCCTTCTCCATGGGATACGTGCTGCCATCTCCATGGGATACGTGCTGCCTTCTCCATAGGATAAGTGCTGCCTTCTCCATGGGATAAGTGCTGCCTTCTCCATGGGATACGTGCTGCCATCTCCATGGGATACGTGCTGCCATCTCCATGGGATACGTGCTGCCTTCTCCATGGGATAAGTGCTGCCTTCTCCATGGGATAAGTGCTGCCTTCTCCATGGGATACGTGCTGCCTTCTCCATGGGATACGTGCTGCCTTCTCCATGGGATACGTGCTGCCTTCTCCATGGGATACGTGCTGCCTTCTCCATGGGATAAGTGCTGCCTTCTCCATGGGATAAGTGCTGCCATCTCCATGGGATACGTGCTGCCTTCTCCATGGGATAAGTGCTGCCTTCTCCATGGGATACGTGCTGCCTTCTCCATGGGATAAGTGCTGCCTTCTCCATGGGATACGTGCTGCCTTCTCCATGGGATATGTGCTGCCTTCTCCATGGGATACGTGCTGCCTTCTCCATGGTCTCGGACCTCCCCGTTCCTCCTCTCTTGTTTCCCGCCCTCTGTCTCTCGTATTTTCTGTTTTTCTTGCTTATTCTATGATGGTTTTCCATAAGATTTTTCCCCTCCCGTTTTCTTACTACCATCGTATTCTGTAAATTATTTCACTGTTTCTAAAACTCTTGTTAAAATCTAATAAAAATTAGTTTTATTTTGTTTGTTTTTTTTAAAAAAGGGGGGAACCTTCCCTTTAAAAAGGATCCGGCTCCTCTCCTGGCTTGTCTGTTTTATTCCAACATGATCTAACAATTAAACTCTACATTGTTTTGTTCCTCTATTGTTCCTCCTAGAAATCTAGAAATAAACTGACAGTTGGGATGACACTGACTTTGTCCAGTCAGAGATGCGAGTGTCATCGTGTAGGGCTACAACTCTTTCATAAGGGGGTAACTGGAGTAACCCAGTAATGCTCAGTGGTCGATATAGCCATGGATTTCTAGGAGGAATAACAGGAACGGCACAACATGGAGTTATGTGGAAAGAGGCTCCAGCCAAATTGTTTCATGCGGAATATTTACTAAACCAGAGTCGGCAGGAGCGTGAACAGATCCTTCTTTAGATACTTGCGTATCACGAGCCGTTAGACTCTTTGCTTTCATAAGGCATCTTTGCTGAGAGGAGAAACCATTGCTTGATCTTCTTACCACATCGATGATGTTCCCATTGAAGTTAGGACAGTATAAGGTGGTTACCCCTTTATAAAGGGAGTAGTGGGGGGTCCTGGTGGCTAGGCAGTAGATTCGGAGGAGACTGGCTCTGACTTGTGGCCTGTATGTAACCTGCACTTTTCTTTCTTCAGACTTTCCGCACCATCCGGAGACGTCACTGTTACCCACCTACCTGGAAGCGATGGCTCTTCTACCTGTGCCCGGGGACCCTCATCGCCAGCTCAGCTGTAGCGCTCTATGCCTTTGTGGAGACAGAGGAAAACTATTTCTACATCCACAGTATCTGGCACATGTTGATAGCAGGCAGCGTGGGCTTTCTTCTGCCACCACGTGCCAAGCCTGATGGGAGGGTTGCCCCACTGGCCCGGAGGAAGGGTTGCGGCTATCAGTTATGTGTTAATGAGCAGGAGGAACTGGGATTGGTGGATCCAGGTTCAGTTTCCATAAACAGCATCTGCACCAGTTGACACAATGAGAAGGACATCTACGACTGGGTGGGTCAGATGTTACAAGAGACTGTAAAGGCCACAGACTGCCCTCAGCTCCAGTCCCCGACAACAACGGGAATGGTCAGTTGTACCTCATTCAGGATGTGCCTGTTCTTTAATAGTCCCTGGTGATGGAGGACACTTGGAGAACGGATAACGTGGGCCAAGTGATCAGAGAAACCCCCCTATGTTACACACCATAGACTGGAGGACAGAGGTGTGTTCTTATGATCAGGCCCAAACCAGGCCACTTGTATTGTTCTAATTTTCTTCCAGATTTACTTGAATCGAAGCTCATGGCTCCAAAAGACTTCTAGGTGCACAGACGTGTCCTCCATCTTCTGACTCCAGGTCTTCATGTTACACATGCAGTTGCCAGTTTAGGTGTCAGCACCGGGGCATGCCAGACATAGTCTTATGGTGTGACACGTACAGGGAGCATGTTCGGGCGAATGTTTACATTTTACAATAAAACAAGACAAAGCGTAATAAATGCTACAGGTCTCTGGTGCCTGATCCTGATCTAGACCAACTCCTTAGGTTTTCTGGTATTCTTTAAATGTGGACAAAGGTGATACTAACAGAGTGCAGCTGCAGCCAGGAGCCATAAGAGCAGCTGCAGCCAGGAGTCATAAGAGCAGCTGCAGGGAGGAGCCATAACAGCAGCTGCAGGGAGGAGCCATAACAGCATCTGCAGGGAGGAGCCATAAGAGCAGTAGCAGGGAGGAACCATAAGAGCAGCTGCAGGGAGGAGCCATAAGAGCAGCTTCAGCCAGGAGCCATAAGAGCAGCTGCAGGGAGGAGCCATAAGAGCAGTTGCAGGGAGGAGCCATAAGAGCATCTGCAGGGAGGAGCCATAAGAGCAGTTGCAGGGAGGAGCCATAAGAGCATCTGCAGGGAGGAGCCATAAGAGCATCTGCAGGGAAGAGCCATAAGAGCAGCTGCAGGGAGGAGCCATAAGAGCAGCTGCAGCCAGGAGCCATAAGAGCAGCTGCAGCCAGGAGCCATAAGAGCAGCTGCAGCCAGGAGCCATAAAAGCAGTTGCAGTCAGGAGCCATAAGAGCAGCTGCAGGGAGGAGCCATAAGATCAGCTGCAGGGAGGAGCCATAAGAGCAGCTGCAGGGAGGAACCATAAGAGCAGCTGCAGGGAGGAGCCATAAGAGCAGCTGCAGGGAGGAACCATAAGAGCAGTTGCAGTCAGGAGCCATAAGAGCAGCTGCAGTGAGGAGCCATAAGAGCAGCTGCAGGGAGGAGCCATAAGAGCAGCTGCAGCCAGGAGCCATAAGAGCAGCTGCAGCCAGGAGCCATAAGAGCAGTTGCAGTCAGGAGCCATAAGAGCAGTTGCAGGGAGGAACCATAAGAGCAGCTGCAGGGAGGAGCCATAAGAGCAGCTGCAGGGAGGAGCCATAAGAGCAGCTGCAGGGAGGAGCCATAAGAGCATCTGCAGGGAGGAGCCATAAGAGCATCTGCAGGGAGGAGCCATAAGAGCAGCTGCAGGGAGGAGCCATAAGAGCAGCTGCAGGGAGGAGCCATAAGAGCAGTTGCAGTCAGGAGCCATAAGAGCAGCTGCAGCCAGGAGCCATAAGAGCAGCTGCAGCCAGGAGCCATAAGAGCAGTTGCAGTCAGGAGCCATAAGAGCAGCTGCAGTGAGGAGCCATAAGAGCAGCTGCAGGGAGGAGCCATAAGAGCAGCTGCAGCCAGGAGCCATAAGAGCAGCTGCAGCCAGGAGCCATAAGAGCAGTTGCAGTCAGGAGCCATAAGAGCAGTTGCAGGGAGGAACCATAAGAGCAGCTGCAGGGAGGAGCCATAAGAGCAGCTGCAGGGAGGAGCCATAAGAGCAGCTGCAGGGAGGAGCCATAAGAGCATCTGCAGGGAGGAGCCATAAGAGCATCTGCAGGGAGGAGCCATAAGAGCAGCTGCAGGGAGGAGCCATAAGAGCAGCTGCAGGGAGGAGCCATAAGAGCAGTTGCAGTCAGGAGCCATAAGAGCAGCTGCAGGGAGGAGCCATAAGAGCAGTTGCAGTCAGGAGCCATAAGAGCAGCTGCAGCCAGGAGCCATAAGAGCAGCTGCAGCCAGGAGCCATAAGAGCAGTTGCAGTCAGGAGCCATAAGAGCAGCTGCAGGGAGGAGCCATAAGAGCAGCTGCAGGGAGGAGCCATAAGAGCAGCTGCAGGGAGGAACCATAAGAGCAGCTGCAGGGAGGAACCATAAGAGCAGTTGCAGTCAGGAGCCATAAGAGCAGCTGCAGGGAGGAGCCATAAGAGCATCTGCAGGGAGGAGCCATAAGAGCAGCTGCAGGGAGGAGCCATAAGAGCAGCTGCAGGGAGGAGCCATAAGAGCAGTTGCAGTCAGGAGCCATAAGAGCAGCTGCAGTGAGGAGCCATAAGAGCAGCTGCAGGGAGGAGCCATAAGAGCAGCTGCAGCCAGGAGCCATAAGAGCAGCTGCAGCCAGGAGCCATAAGAGCAGTTGCAGTCAGGAGCCATAAGAGCAGTTGCAGGGAGGAACCATAAGAGCAGCTGCAGCCAGGAGCCATAAGAGCAGCTGCAGGGAGGAGCCATAAGAGCAGCTGCAGGGAGGAGCCATAAGAGCATCTGCAGGGAGGAGCCATAAGAGCAGCTGCAGCCAGGAGCCATAAGAGCAGCTGCAGCCAGGAGCCATAAGAGCAGTTGCAGGGAGGAACCATAAGAGCAGCTGCAGGGAGGAGCCATAAGAGCAGCTGCAGGGAGGAGCCATAAGAGCATCTGCAGGGAGGAGCCATAAGAGCAGTTGCAGTCAGGAGCCATAAGAGCAGCTGCAGGGAGGAGCCATAACAGCATCTGCAGGGAGGAGCCATAAGAGCAGCTGCAGTGAGGAGCCATAAGAGCAGCTGCAGGGAGGAACCATAAGAGCAGCTGCAGGGAGGAGCCATAAGAGCAGCTGCAGGGAGGAGCCATAAGAGCAGCTGCAGCTAGGAGCCATAAGAGCAGTTGCAGTCAGGAGCCATAAGAGCAGTTGCAGGGAGGAACCATAAGATCAGCTGCAGCCAGGAGCCATAAGAGCAGCTGCAGCCAGGAGCCATAAGAGCAGCTGCAGCCAGGAGCCATAAGAGCAGCTGCAGCCAGGAGCCATAAGAGCAGCTGCAGGGAGGAGCCATAAGAGCAGTTGCAAGGAGGAACCATAAGAGCAGCTGCAGGGAGGAGCCATAAGAGCAGCTGCAGTCAGGAGCCATAAGAGCAGCTGCAGCCAGGAGCCATAAGAGCAGCTGCAGGGAAGAGCCATAAGAGCAGTTGCAGGGAGGAACCATAAGAGCAGCTGCAGGGAGGAGCCATAAGAGCAGCTGCAGGGAAGAGCCATAAGAGCAGATGCAGGGAGGAGCCATAAGAGCAGCTGCAGGGAGGAGCCATAAGAGCAGCTGCAGGGAAGAGCCATAAGAGCAGATGCAGGGAGGAGCCATAAGAGCAGCTGCAGGGAGGAGCCATAAGAGCAGCTGCAGCGAGGAGCCATAAGAGCAGCTGCAGGGAGGAGCCATAAGAGCAGCTGCAGGGAGGAGCCATAAGAGCAGCTGCAGGGAAGAGCCATAAGAGCAGCTGCAGGGAGGAGCCATAAGAGCAGCTTCAGAGAGGAGCCATAAGAGCAGGGAAGAGCCATAAGAGCAGCTGCAGGGAGGAGCCATAAGAGCAGCTGCAGAGAGGAGCCATAAGAGCAGCTGCAGCCAGGAGCCATAAGAGCAGCTGCAGTCAGGAGCCATAAGAGCAGCTGCAGCCAGGAGCCATAAGAGCAGCTGCAGGGAAGAGCCATAAGAGCAGCTGCAGGGAGGAGCCATAAGAGCAGCTGCAGGGAGGAGCCATAAGAGCAGCTGCAGGGAGGAGCCATAAGAGCAGCTGCAGTCAGGAGCCATAAGAGCAGCTGCAGCCAGGAGCCATAAGAGCAGCTTCAGGGAAGAGCCATAAGAGCAGTTGCAGGGAGGAACCATAAGAGCAGCTGCAGGGAGGAGCCATAAGAGCAGCTGCATGGAGGAGCCATAAGAGCAGCTGCAGGGAGGAGCCATAAGAGCAGCTGCAGGGAAGAGCCATAAGAGCAGCTGCAGGGAAGAGCCATAAGAGCAGCTACAGGGAGGAGCCATAAGAGCAGCTGCAGGGAGGAGCCATAAGAGCATCTGCAGGGAGGAGCCATAAGAGCAGCTGCAGGGAGGAGCCATAAGAGCAGCTGCAGGGAGGAGCCATAAGAGCAACTGCAGGGAAGAGCCATAAGAGCAGCTGCAGGGAGGAGCCATAAGAGCAGCTGCAGGGAGGAGCCATATGAGCAGCTGCAGGGAGGAGCCATAAGAGCAGCTGCAGCCAGGAGCCATAAGAGCAGCTGCAGCCAGGAGCCATAAGAGCAGCTGCAGCCAGGAGCCATAAGAGCAGCTGCAGGGAGGAGCCATAAGAGCAGCTGCAGGGAGGAGCCATAAGAGCAGCTGCATGGAGGAGCCATAAGAGCAGCTGCAGGGAGGAGCCATAAGAGCAGCTGCAGCCAGGAGCCATAAGAGCAGCTGCAGTGAGGAGCCATAAGAGCAGCTGCAGGGAGGAGCCATAAGAGCAGCTGCAGGGAGGAGCCATAAGATCAGCTGCAGGGAGGAGCCATAAGAGCAGCTGCAGCCAGGAGCCATAAGAGCAGCTGCAGGGAGGAGCCATAAGATCAGCTGCAGCCAGGAGCCATAAGAGCAGCTGCAGGGAGGAGCCATAAGAGCAGCTGCAGGGAGGAGCCATAAGAGCAGCTGCAGGGAGGAGCCATAAGAGCAGCTGCAGGAAAGAGCCATAAGAGCAGCTGCAGGGAGGAGCCATAAGAGCAGCTGCAGGGAGGAGCCATAAGAGCAGCTGCAGGGAGGAGCCATATGAGCAGCTGCAGGGAGGAGCCATAAGAGCAGCTGCAGGGAGGAGCCATAAGAGCAGCTGCAGCCAGGAGCCATAAGAGCAGCTGCAGGGAGGAGCCATAAGAGCAGCTGCAGGGAGGAGCCATGGAGCAGCTGCAGGGAGGAGCCATAAGAGCATCTGCAGGGAGGAGCCATAAGAGCATCTGCAGGGAGGAGCCATAAGAGCAGCTGCAGGGAGGAGCCATAAGAGCAGCTGCAGGGAGGAGCCATAAGAGCAGTTGCAGCCAGGAGCCATAAGAGCAGCTGCAGGGAGGAGCCATAAGAGCAGCTGCAGGGAGGAGCCATAAGAGCAGCTGCATGGAGGAGCCATAAGAGCAGCTGCAGGGAGGAGCCATAAGAGCAGCTGCAGCCAGGAGCCATAAGAGCAGCTGCAGTGAGGAGCCATAAGAGCAGCTGCAGCCAGGAGCCATAAGAGCAGCTGCAGGGAGGAGCCATAAGATCAGCTGCAGGGAGGAGCCATAAGAGCATCTGCAGGGAGGAGCCATAAGAGCAGCTGCAGCCAGGAGCCATAAGAGCAGCTGCAGCCAGGAGCCATAAGAGCAGTTGCAGGGAGGAGCCATAAGAGCAGCTGCAGGGAGGAGCCATAAGAGCATCTGCAGGGAGGAGCCATAAGAGCATCTGCAGGGAGGAGCCATAAGAGCAGCTGCAGGGAGGAGCCATAAGAGCAGTTGCAGTCAGGAGCCATAAGAGCAGCTGCAGTGAGGAGCCATAAGAGCAGCTGTAGGGAGGAACCATAAGAGCAGCTGCAGGGAGGAGCCATAAGAGCAGCTGCAGGGAGGAGCCATAAGAGCAGCTGCAGCTAGGAGCCATAAGAGCAGTTGCAGTCAGGAGCCATAAGAGCAGTTGCAGGGAGGAACCATAAGATCAGCTGCAGCTAGGAGCCATAAGAGCAGCTGCAGCCAGGAGCCATAAGAGCAGCTGCAGCCAGGAGCCATAAGAGCAGCTGCAGCCAGGAGCCATAAGAGCAGCTGCAGCGAGGAGCCATAAGAGCAGCTGCAGGGAGGAGCCATAAGAGCAGCTGCAGGGAGGAGCCATAAGAGCAGCTGCAGGGAAGAGCCATAAGAGCAGCTGCAGGGAGGAGCCATAAGAGCAGCTTCAGAGAGGAGCCATAAGAGCAGGGAAGAGCCATAAGAGCAGCTGCAGGGAGGAGCCATAAGAGCAGCTGCAGAGAGGAGCCATAAGAGCAGCTGCAGCCAGGAGCCATAAGAGCAGCTGCAGTCAGGAGCCATAAGAGCAGCTGCAGCCAGGAGCCATAAGAGCAGCTGCAGGGAAGAGCCATAAGAGCAGCTGCAGCCAGGAGCCATAAGAGCAGCTGCAGGGAGGAGCCATAAGAGCAGCTGCATGGAGGAGCCATAAGAGCAGCTGCAGGGAAGAGCCATAAGAGCAGCTGCAGGGAGGAGCCATAAGAGCAGCTGCAGGGAAGAGCCATAAGAGCAGCTGCAGGGAGGAGCCATAAGAGCAGCTGCAGGGAGGAGCCATAAGAGCAGCTGCAGGGAAGAGCCATAAGAGCAGCTGCAGGGAGGAGCCATAAGAGCAGCTGCAGGGAGGAGCCATAAGAGCAGCTGCAGTCAGGAGCCATAAGAGCAGCTGCAGCCAGGAGCCATAAGAGCAGTTGCAGGGAAGAGCCATAAGAGCAGCTGCAGGGAGGAACCATAAGAGCAGCTGCAGGGAGGAGCCATAAGAGCAGCTGCATGGAGGAGCCATAAGAGCAGCTGCAGGGAGGAGCCATAAGAGCAGCTGCAGGGAGGAGCCATAAGAGCAGCTGCAGGGAGGAGCCATAAGAGCAGCTGCAGGGAGGAGCCATAAGAGCAGCTGCAGGGAGGAGCCATAAGAGCAGCTGCAGGGAAGAGCCATAAGAGCATCTGCAGGGAGGAGCCATAAGAGCAGCTGCAGGGAGGAGCCATAAGAGCAGCTGCAGGGAGGAGCCATAAGAGCAGCTGCAGGGAAGAGCCATAAGAGCAGCTGCAGGGAGGAGCCATAAGAGCAGCTGCAGGGAGGAGCCATATGAGCAGCTGCAGGGAGGAGCAATAAGAGCAGCTGCAGGGAGGAGCCATAAGAGCAGCTGCAGCCAGGAGCCATAAGAGCAGCTGCAGGGAGGAGCCATAAGAGCAGCTGCAGCCAGGAGCCATAAGAGCAGCTGCAGGGAGGAGCCATAAGAGCAGCTGCAGGGAGGAGCCATAAGAGCAGCTGCAGGGAGGAGCCATAAGAGCAGCTGCAGGGAGGAGCCATAAGAGCAGCTGCAGCCAGGAGCCATAAGAGCAGCTGCAGTGAGGAGCCATAAGAGCAGCTGCAGCCAGGAGCCATAAGAGCAGCTGCAGTGAGGAGCCATAAGATCAGCTGCAGGGAGGAGCCATAAGAGCAGCTGCAGGGAGGAGCCATAAGATCAGCTGCAGGGAGGAGCCATAAGAGCAGCTGCAGCCAGGAGCCATAAGAGCAGCTGCAGGGAGGAGCCATAAGATCAGCTGCAGCCAGGAGCCATAAGAGCAGCTGCAGGGAGGAGCCATAAGAGCAGCTGCAGGGAGGAGCCATAAGAGCAGCTGCAGGGAGGAGCCATAAGAGCAGCTGCAGGAAAGAGCCATAAGAGCAGCTGCAGGGAGGAGCAATAAGAGCAGCTGCAGGGAGGAGCCATAAGAGCAGCTGCAGCCAGGAGCCATAAGAGCAGCTGCAGGGAGGAGCCATAAGAGCAGCTGCAGGGAGGAGCCATAAGAGCAGCTGCAGGGAGGAGCCATAAGAGCAGCTGCAGGGAGGAGCCATAAGAGCAGCTGCAGCCAGGAGCCATAAGATCAGCTGCAGGGAGGAGCCATAAGAGCAGCTGCAGCCAGGAGCCATAAGAGCAGCTGCAGGGAGGAGCCATAAGATCAGCTGCAGCTAGGATCCATAAGAGCAGCTGCAGCCAGGAGCCATAAGAGCAGCAGGAAGCTGCAGCCAGGAAATATTAAAAAAACATTGATACAACACAGTGCAGAGACATCAACATATACACATAAAGGGGCCAATGGTACCTGCCAAAGAACATACGTGGCAGTTGAAAAAATGCAAATATGCAACAAAAATGCAATTCAGCAATGAAGTATGGTGATAAGTAATAGCCTCTAGCAGAGAGATCAACATAAGGGAGTATTTACGTGTGGTGAAGTCACAGTGACAGCTTTCATATGGGAGCTAACATAGTCAGCTCTGCATAATGACAAGTGTAGAAAATACTATGGATGCTGAAATGAAGTGAAGTAAATAAAGTCAAATCATAAAGGATAGTACATACCACGATAAGAACGCACCCCAATGTTAGCTCCCATATGAAAGCTGTCACTGTGACTTCACGACATGTAAATACTCCCTTATGTTGATCTCTCTGCTAGAGGCTATTATGTATCACCATGCTCCATTGCTGAATTGCATTTTTGTTGCATATTTGCATTTTTTCAACTGCCACGTATGTTCTTTGGCAGGTAGCATTGGCCCCCTTATATGTATATGTTGATGTCTCCGCACTGTGTTGTATCAATGTTTTTTTAATATTTTCAGATGAATCATTTTTTTGCGTATGATGATTCCATTGTCCATGTTCTATATTGTAGTATAAATATGGCCACAAAATCTACCAGAACTAATGTCCATCTACATTAATGGCCAAACCCTTTCCCTCCAAGCTCATCAGATCTACTTGTGTACAGAACCAAATCCTAACAATCGAGGCCTAAGTCACAACCGCCTGGAGTCATCAGCTCTTGGTTCATCACATTGTTCTTATACAATAGTCTCTGCTGAAAAATTTCACAAAATGTAGCAGTGGATCAAATTTATTAAGACTGGTTTTGTGCGCCAATCCTAATATATGGCCTGACTGGTGCAGGGGAAGGAAATTTATATAGAGAGAGGTGCTGAGATCAGACATGGCCACCAGACACCCTCAATTTGTCTTGTACCTTTAGTTTAGCCATAGGGGATTTCTCACAGAATTTTCAATCAGATTTTCACAAAGGTAAAGTCAGTCATGAGGTTCTTACAGCCAAATGCATCGTATAGTGAGTCCTCAGGAGGAGAGTATATATAATGTATACTCCACCATATAATGACCCCTCGAGAGAAGAGTATACAGTTCCTTGCAAAAGTATTCGGCCCCCTTGAACTTTTTAACCTTTTGCCACATTACGGGCTTCAAAACATAAAGATAGAAAATTTTAATTTGGGGGGGAAGAATCAACTACAAGTGGGACACAATTGTGAAGTGTAACGAAATTTATTGGATATTTTAAACTTTTTTAGCAAATAAAAAACTGAAAAGTGGGGGCGTGCTAAATTATTTGGCAACTTTACTGTCAGTGCAGCGAGCTCACTCCAGAAGTTCAGTCTGAATGATCCAATGTTGTCCTAAATGACTGACGATGAGAAATAGAATCCCCCGGTGTAACCAAGTCTCCGTATAATGCACCTGCTCTGTGATAGGCTCAGGCTCTGTATAAAGCGCAGAGAGCATCATGGAGACCAAGGAACACACCAGGCAGCTCCCAGATACTGTTGTGGAGAAGGTTAAAGCTGGATTTGAATACAAAAAGATTTCCCAGGCTTTACACATCCCAAGGAGCTGTGCAAGCAATCCTATTGTAATGGAAGGAGGATCAGACCACTGCAAATCTACCAAGACCCAGCCGTCCATCTAAACAAGGAGAAGACTGATCAGAGATGGAGCCAAGAGGCCCTGGATCACTCTGGAGGACCTGCAGAGATCTACAGCTGAGGTGGGAGCGTCTGTCCATAGGACAACAATCTGCCCTTTATGGAAGAGCGGCAAGAACAAAGACATTTCTCACAGATATCCATAAGAAGTCTGGTGTAAAGTTTGTCACAAGCCCCCGGGGAGACCCCAAACATGTGGCAGAAGGGGCTCTGCTCAGAGGAACCCAAATTCCAACTTTATGGCCACAATGCAAAACGATGTGTTTGGCGTAAAAGCAGCTCATCCCCCTGAACACCCCCTGATCCCCACTGTCTCACATGGCGGGGGCAGCATCAGGGTTTGGGCAGAGGCAGGGAAGATGGAGCCAAATCCAGGAGCATTCTAGAAGAAAACTGGAGTCTGCAAAAGACCTGAGACTGGGACGCAGATTTATCTTCCAAAAAGACAATGATCCAAAACATAAAGCAAAATCTACAATGGAAAGGTTCTCAAATAATCGTTTCCGGGATGTGAGAACGGCCAAGTCACAGTCCAGACCTGAATCACATCGGGAATCTGTGGAAAGAGCTGATGCTGCTGCACAAACGTCTCCATCCAACCTCACTGAGCGCCAGCTGTTCTGCAAGGATGAAGGGGCGAGAATGTCAGTCTGTGCAAAACTGATAGAGACAAAGCCCGAGCACCTTGTAATCGCAGCAACAGGGGGCGCTACAAAGTATTAACACAAGGGGGCGCTACAAAGGATTAACACCAGGGGGTGCTACAGAGTATTAATGCAAGGGGGACGAATAATATTGCACGCTCCACTTTGCAGTTTTTTATTTGTTACAAAAGTTTAAAATCTCTAATAAATTTCCTTCCACCTCACACTTGTTCCCAATTGTTGTTAACTCTTCCCCAAAAAATTTACATTTGATATCTTTATGTTTGAAGCCTAAAATGTGGCAAAAGGTTGAAAAGTTCAAGGGGCGAATACTTTCACAAGGCACTGTATATAATGTATAATATACGGTACCATATAATGACCCCTCAGGAGGAGAGTATATATAATGTATGATATACCATATAATGACCCCTCAGGAGAAGAGTATATATAATGTATACTGCACCGTATAATGACCCCTCAGGAGGAGAGTATATATAATGTATACTGCACCGTATAATGACCCCTCAGGAGGAGAGTATATATAATGTATACTGCACCGTATAATGACCCCTCAGGAGGAGAGTATATATAATGTATACTGCACCGTATAATGACCCCTCAGGAGGAGAGTATATATAATGTATACTGCACCGTATAATAACCCCTCAGGAGGAAAGTATATATAATGTATACTGCACCGTATAATGACCCCTCAGGAGGAGAGTATATATAATGTATAATATACCGTATAATGACCCCTCAGGAGGAGAGTATATATAATGTATACTGCGCCGTACAATGACCTCTCAGGAGGAGAGTATATATAATGTATACTGCACCGTACAATGACCTCTCAGGAGGAGAGTATATATAATGTATACTGCACCGTATAATGACCCCTCAGGAGGAGAGTATATATAATGTATACTGCACCGTACAATGACCTCTCAGGAGGAGAGTATATATAATGTATACTGCACCGTATAATGACCCCTCTGAATTTGAGCATATATAATGTATACTGCACCGTATAATGACCCCTCAGGAGGAGAGCATATATAATGTATACTGCACCGTATAATGACCCCTCAGGAGGAGAGCATATATAATGTATACTGCACCGTATAATAACCCCTCTGAAGTTGAGTATATATAATGTATACTGTACCATATAATGACCCCTCAGGAGGAGAGTGTATATATAATGTATAATATACCATATAATGACCCCTCAGGAGGAGAGTATATATAATGTATAATACACCATATAGTGACCCCTCAGGAGGAGAGTATATATAATGTATAATATACCATATAGTGACCCCTCAGGAGGAGAGTATATATAATGTATAATACACCATATAGTGACCCCTCAGGAGGAGAGTATATATAATGTATACTGCACCGTATAATGACCCCTCAGGAGGAGAGTATATATAATGTATACTGCACCGTATAATGACCCCTCAGGAGGAGAGCATATATAATGTATAATACACTGTATAATAACCTCTCTGAAGTTGAGTATATATAATGTATAATATACCATATAATGACCCCTCAGGTGGAGAGTGTATATATAATGTATACTGTATCATATAATGACCCCTCAGGAGGAGAGCGTATATAATGTATAATACACCATATAATGACCCCTCAGGAGGAGAGTATATATAATGTATAATACACCATATAGTGACCCCTCAGGAGGAGAGTATATATAATGTATAATACACCGTATAGTGACCCCTCAGGAGGAGAGTATATATAATGTATAATATACCATATAATGACCCCTCAGGAGGAGAGTGTATATAATGTATAATACACTGTATAATAACCCCTCAGGTGGAGAGTGTATATATAATGTATACTGCACCGTATAATGACCCCTCAGGAGGAGAGTGTATGTAATGTATAATACACCGTATAGTGACCCCTCAGGAGGAGAGTATATATAATGTATAATATACCATATAATGACCCCTCAGGAGGAGAGTGTATATATAATGTATAATACACCGTATAGTGACCCCTCAGGAGGAGAGTATATATAATGTATACTGCACCGTACAATGACCCCCTCAGGAGGAGAGTATATATAATGTATACTGCACCGTATAGTGACCCCTCAGGAGGAGAGTATATATAATGTATAATACACCGTATAGTGACCCCTCAGGAGGAGAGTATATATAATGTATACTGCACCGTACAATGACCCCCTCAGGAGGAGAGTATATATAATGTATACTGCACCGTATAGTGACCCCTCAGGAGGAGAGTATATATAATGTATAATATACCATATAATGACCCCTCAGGAGGAGAGTGTATATAATGTATAATATACCATATAATGACCCCTCAGGAGGAGAGTGTATATAATGTATAATACACCGTATAATGACCCCTCAGGAGGAGAGTATATATAATGTATAACATACCATATAATGACCCCTCAGGAGGAGAGTGTATATAATGTATAATACACCATATAGTGACCCCTCAGGAGGAGAGTATATATAATGTATACTGCACCGTACAATGACCCCTCAGGAGGAGAGTATATATAATGTATACTGCACCGTATAATGACCCCTCAGGAGGAGAGTATATATAATGTATACTGCACCGTACAATGACCCCTCAGGAGGAGAGTATATATAATGTATACTGCACCGTACAATGACCTCTCAGGAGGAGAGTATATATAATGTATACTGCACCGTATAATGACCCCTCAGGAGGAGAGTATATATAATGTATAATACACTGTATAATAACCCCTCTGAAGTTGAGTATATATAATGTATAATATACCATATAATGAGTGTATATAATGTATAATACACCGTATAGTGACCCCTCAGGAGGAGAGTATATATAATGTATACTGCACCGTACAATGACTCCCTCAGGAGGAGAGTATATATAATGTATACTGCACCGTACAATGACCCCTCAGGAGGAGAGTATATATAATGTATACTGCACCGTATAATGACCCCTCAGGAGGAGAGTATATTTAATGTATACTGCACCGTACAATGACCCCTCAGGAGGAGAGTATATATAATGTATACTGCACCGTACAATGACCTCTCAGGAGGAGAGTATATATAATGTATAATACACTGTATAATAACCCCTCTGAAGTTGAGTATATATAATGTATAATATACCATATAATGAGTGTATATAATGTATAATACACCGTACAATGACCCCCTCAGGAGGAGAGTATATATAATGTATACTGCACCGTACAATGACCCCCTCAGGAGGAGAGTATATATAATGTATACTGCACCGTATAATGACCCCTCAGGAGGAGAGTATATATAATGTATAATACACCGTATAGTGACCCCTCAGGAGGAGAGTATATATAATGTATAATATACCATATAATGACCCCTCAGGAGGAGAGTGTATATAATGTATAATACACTGTATAATAACCCCTCAGGAGGAGAGTATATATAATGTATAATACACTGTATAATAACCCCTCTGAAGTTGAGTATATATAATGTATAATATACCATATAATGAGTGTATATAATGTATAATACACCGTATAGTGACCCCTCAGGAGGAGAGTATATATAATGTATACTGCACCGTACAATGACCCCCTCAGGAGGAGAGTATATATAATGTATACTGCACCGTACAATGACCCCTCAGGAGGAGAGTATATATAATGTATACTGCACCGTATAATGACCCCTCAGGAGGAGAGTATATTTAATGTATACTGCACCGTACAATGACCCCTCAGGAGGAGAGTATATATAATGTATACTGCACCGTACAATGACCTCTCAGGAGGAGAGTATATATAATGTATACTGCACCGTACAATGACCCCTCAGGAGGAGAGTATATATAATGTATAATACACTGTATAATAACCCCTCTGAAGTTGAGTATATATAATGTATAATATACCATATAATGAGTGTATATAATGTATAATACACCGTACAATGACCCCCTCAGGAGGAGAGTATATATAATGTATACTGCACCGTACAATGACCCCCTCAGGAGGAGAGTATATATAATGTATACTGCACCGTATAATGACCCCTCAGGAGGAGAGTATATATAATGTATAATACACCGTATAGTGACCCCTCAGGAGGAGAGTATATATAATGTATAATATACCATATAATGACCCCTCAGGAGGAGAGTGTATATAATGTATACTGTATCATATAATGACCCCTCAGGAGGAGAGCATATATAATGTATACTGCACCGTATAATGACCCCTCAGGAGGAGAGTATATATAATGTATACTGCACCGTATAATGACCCCTCAGGAGGAGAGTATATTTAATGTATACTGCACCGTACAATGACCCCTCAGGAGGAGAGTATATATAATGTATACTGCACCGTACAATGACCTCTCAGGAGGAGAGTATATATAATGTATACTGCACCGTACAATGACCCCTCAGGAGGAGAGTATATATAATGTATAATACACTGTATAATAACCCCTCTGAAGTTGAGTATATATAATGTATAATATACCATATAATGAGTGTATATAATGTATAATACACCGTACAATGACCCCCTCAGGAGGAGAGTATATATAATGTATACTGCACCGTACAATGACCCCCTCAGGAGGAGAGTATATATAATGTATACTGCACCGTATAATGACCCCTCAGGAGGAGAGTATACACTCACCGGCCACTTTATTAGGTACAGCATGCTAGTAACGGGTTGGACCCCCTTTTGCCTTCAGAACTGCCTCAATTCTTCGTGGCATAGATACAACAAGGTGCTGGAAGCATTCCTCAGAGATTTTGGTCCATATTGACATGATGGCGGCATCACACAGTTGCCGCAGATTTGTCGGCTGCACATCCATGATGCGAATCTCCCGTTCCACCACATCCCAAAGATGCTCCTCTATTGGATTGAGATCTGGTGACTGTGGAGGCCATTGGAGTACAGTGAACTCATTGTCATGTTCAAGAAACCAGTCTGAGATGATTCCAGCTTTATGACATGGCATTGCATTATCCTGCTGAAAGTAGCCATCAGATGTTGGGTACATTGTGGTCATAAAGGGATGGACATGGTCAGCAACAATACTCAGGTAGGCTTTGGCGTTGCAACGATGCTCAATTGGTACCAAGGGGACCAAAGAGTGCCAAGAAAATATTCCCCACACCATGACACCACCACCACCAGCCTGAACCGTTACCGATACAAGGCAGGATGGATCCATGCTTTCATGTTGTTGACGCCAAATTCTGACCCTACCATCCGAATGTCGCAGCAGAAATCGAGACTCATCAGACCAGGCAACGTTTTTCCAATCTTCAGTTGTCCAATTTCGATGAGCTTGTGCAAATTGTAGCCTCAGTTTCCTGTTCTTAGCTGAAAGGAGTGGCACCCGGTGTGGTCTTCTGCAGCTGTAGCCCATCTGCCTCAAAGTTGGACGTACTGTGCGGCGTTCAGAGATGCTCTTCTGGCTACCTTGGTTGTAACGGGTGGCTATTTGAGTCACTGTTGCCTTTCTATCAGCTCGAACCAGTCTGGCCATTCTCCTCTGACCTCTGGCATCAACAACGCATTTCCGCCCCCCACAGAACTGCCGCTCACTGGATGTTTTTTCTTTTTCGGACCATTCTCTGTAAACCCTAGAGATGGTTGTGCGTGAAAATCCCAGTAGATCAGCAGTTTCGGAAATACTCAGACCAGCCCTTCTGGCACCAACAACCATGCCACGTTCAAAGGCACTCAAATCACCTTTCTTCCCCCCCATACTGATGCTCGGTTTGAACTGCAGGAGATTGTCTTGACCATGTCTACATGCCGAAATGCACTGAGTTGCCGCCATGTGATTGGCTGATTAGAAATTAAGTGTTAACGAGCAGTTGGACAGGTGTACCTAATAAAGTGGCCGGTGAGTGTATATAATGTATAATACACCGTATAGTGACCCCTCAGGAGGAGAGTATATATAATGTATAATATACCATATAATGACCCCTCAGGAGGAGAGTGTATATAATGTATAATACACCGTATAATGACCCCTCAGGAGGAGAGTATATATAATGTATACTGTACCATATAATGACCCCTCAGGAGGAGAGTATATATAATGTATAATACACCATATAGTGACCCCTCAGGAGGAGAGTATATATAATGTATACTGCACCGTACAATGACCCCTCAGGAGGAGAGTATATATAATGTATACTGCACCGTATAATGACCCCTCAGGAGGAGAGTATATATAATGTATACTGCACCATATAATGACCTCTCAGGAGGAGAGTATATATAATGTATACTGCACCGTACAATGACCCCTCAGGTGGAGAGTATATATAATGTATACTGCACCGTATAATGACCCCTCAGGAGGAGAGTATATATAATGTATACTGCACCGTATAATGACCCCTCAGGAGGAGAGCATATATAATGTATAATACACTGTATAATAACCCCTCAGGAGGAGAGTATATATAATGTATAATACACTGTATAATAACCCCTCTGAAGTTGAGTATATATAATGTATAATATACCATATAATGACCCCTCAGGTGGAGAGTGTATATATAATGTATACTGTACCATATAATGACCCCTCAGGAGGAGAGCGTATATAATGTATAATACACCATATAATGACCCCTCAGGAGGAGAGTATATATAATGTATAATACACCGTATAGTGACCCCTCAGGAGGAGAGTATATATAATGTATACTGCACCGTATAATGACCCCTCAGGAGGAGAGTATATATAATGTATACTGCACCGTATAATGACCCCTCAGGAGGAGAGTATATATAATGTATACTGCACCGTATAATGACCCCTCAGGAGGAGAGTATATATAATGTATACTGCACCGTATAGTGACCCCTCAGGAGGAGAGCATATATAATGTATAATATACCATATAATAAGTGTATATAATGTATAATACACCGTATAGTGACCCCTCAGGAGGAGAGTATATATAATGTATACTGCACCGTACAATGACCCCTCAGGAGGAGAGTGTATATAATGTATAATACACCATATAGTGACCCCTCAGGAGGAGAGTATATATAATGTATAATACACCGTATAGTGACCCCTCAGGAGGAGAGTATATATAATGTATACTGCACCGTATAATGACCCCTCAGGAGGAGAGTATATATAATGTATACTGCACCGTACAATGACCCCTCAGGAGGAGAGTATATATAATGTATAATATACCATATAATGACCCCTCAGGAGGAGAGTATATATAATGTATAATACACTGTATAATAACCCCTCTGAAGTTGAGTATATATAATGTATAATATACCATATAATGACCCCTCAGGTGGAGAGTGTATATATAATGTATACTGTACCATATAATGACCCCTCAGGAGGAGAGCGTATATAATGTATAATACACCATATAATGACCCCTCAGGAGGAGAGTATATATAATGTATAATATACCATATAATGACCCCTCAGAAGGAGAGTATATATAATGTATACTGCACCGTATAATGACCCCTCAGGAGGAGAGTATATATAATGTATAATACACCATATAATGACCCCTCAGGAGGAGAGTATATATAATGTATAATATACCATATAATGACCCCTCAGAAGGAGAGTATATATAATGTATACTGCACCGTATAATGACCCCTCAGGAGGAGAGTATATATAATGTATAATACACCATATAATGACCCCTCAGGAGGAGAGTATATATAATGTATACTGCACCGTATAATGACCCCTATGGAGGAGAGTATATATAATGTATACTGCACCGTACAATGACCTCTCAGGAGGAGAGTATATATAATGTATACTGCACCATATAATGACCCCTCAGGAGGAGAGTATATATAATGTATAATATACCGTATAATGACCCCTCAGGAGGAGAGTATATATAATGTATAATATACCATATAATGACCCCTCAGGAGGAGAGTATATATAATGTATACTGCACCATATAATGACCCCTCAGGAGGAGAGTATATATAATGTATAATATACCATATAATGACCCCTCAGGAGGAGAGTATATATAATGTATAACATACCATATAATGACCCCTCAGGAGGAGAGTATATATAATGTATACTGTACCATATAATGACCCCTCAGGAGGTGAGTGTATGTAATGTATAATACACCATATAGTGACCCCTCAGGAGGAGAGTGTATATAATGTATACTGCACCGTACAATGACCCCTCAGGAGGAGAGTATATATAATGTATAATATACCATATAATGACCCCTCAGGTGGAGAGTGTATATATAATGTATACTGTACCATATAATGACCCCTCAGGAGGAGAGTGTATATAATGTATAATACACCATATAATGACCCCTCAGGAGGAGAGTATATATAATGTATAATACACCGTATAGTGACCCCTCAGGAGGAGAGTATATACACTCATCGGCCACTTTATTAGGTACAGCATGCTAGTAACGGGTTGGACCCCCTTTTGCCCTCAGAACTGCCTCCATTCTTCGTGGCATAGATACAACAAGGTGCTGGAAGCATTCCTCAGAGATTTTGGTCCATATTGACATGATGGCATCACACAGTTGCAGTCGCAGATTTGTCGGCTGCACATCCATGATGCGAATCTCCCGTTCCACCACATCCCAAAGATGCTCCTCTATTGGATTGAGATCTGGTGACTGTGGAGGCCATTGGAGTACAGTGAACTCATTGTCATGTTCAAGAAACCAGTCTGAGATGATTCCAGCTTTATGACATGGCATTGCATTATCCTGCTGAAAGTAGCCATCAGATGTTGGGTACATTGTGCTCATAAAGGGATGGACATGGTCAGCAACAATACTCAGGTAGGCTTTGGCGTTGCAACGATGCTCAATTGGTACCAAGGGGCCCAAAGAGTGCCAAGAAAATATTCCCCACACCATGACACCACCACCACCAGCCTGAACCGTTACCGATACAAGGCAGGATGGATCCATGCTTTCATGGTGTTGACGCCAAATTCTGACCCTACCATCCGAATGTCGCAGCAGAAATCGAGACTCATCAGACCAGGCAACGTTTTTCCAATCTTCAATTGTCCAATTTCGATGAGCTTGTGCAAATTGTAGCCTCAGTTTCCTGCTCTTAGCTGAAAGGAGTGGCACCCGGTGTGGTCTTCTGCTGCTGTAGCCCATCTGTAGCCTCAAAGTTGGACGTACTGTGCGGCGTTCAGAGATGCTCTTCTGGCTACCTTGGGTGTAACGGGTGGCTATTTGAGTCACTGTTGCCTTTCTATCAGCTGGAACCAGTCTGGCCATTCTCCTCTGACCTCTGGTATCAACAACGCATTTCCGCCCATAGAACTGCCGCTCACTGGATGTTTTTTCTTTTTCGGACCATTCTCTGTAAACCCTAGAGATGGTTGTGCGTGAAAATCCCAGTAGATCAGCAGTTTCGGAAATACTCAGACCAGCCCTTCTGGCACCAACAACCATGCCACGTTCAAAGGCACTCAAATCACCTTTCTTCCCCCCCATACTGATGCTCGGTTTGAACTGCAGGAGATTGTCTTGACCATGTCTACATGCCGAAATGCACTGAGTTGCCGCCATGTGATTGGCTGATTAGAAATTAAGTGTTAACGAGCAGTTGGACAGGTGTACCTAATAAAGTGGCCGGTGAGTGTATAATGTATAATACACCATATAGTGACCCCTCAGGTGGAGAGTGTATGTAATGTATAATACACCGTATAGTGACCCCTCAGGAGGAGAGCATATACACTCTCTACCAATAAGTAGAGATAAGCGAATGCCGTTCAATCGAATAGGTATTCGGTCGAATATCAGGCCGTTCGGGATGTATTCGATTGGAATCGAATACAAGGCCGCAAACGCAGTAAAAATTCGTATCCCCTCCCACCTTTCCTGGCGCTTTTTTTGCACCATTAACTGTGCAGAGGAGGTGGGACAGGAACTACGACAACGGAGGCAGTGAAAAAAATTGAAAAAACCCATTGTCTGCTGAAAACATGTGACCTCTGATTCATAATAATAGTGTCGGCCATCTTCGTCTCATTTTCTTTTTGGAGTGATAGGGAGAGTCTGGTGTCAGGGCGATACAGTGATATTAGCTTTGGTTAGGCCGGAAATAACAGATCTTTTAAGAGCTAAATATAAATCAATCTGCCAATCATACAGCAGCGTAGCAGCAGGGGACGTGGGCGAGGACGTGGATACCCAGCTGGATATCCACTCCACAGTCCAGGTACTGGAGAGGGGCTGCCAGCAGAGCCCCTCATCAGTAGCAGCAGGGGACGTGGGCGACTGCTTCTACAAGGCTCTAGTCACCCCAAGGGCCAAAAAATAATACACTACTGCTGCAAGGCGCTAGTCACCCCAAGGGCCAAAAACACTGCTTTTTAAAGGCTCTACTCACTCCAAGAGCTTAAGGGCCTGTAACTTAATTTGGAAGGGCTCATGTTAAGGGCTAGAAAAGTGAATTTTGGAAGGTCTCACCATATCACACACATACATCCACAATGACAGTTCAGTAGAGATGAGCGAGTAGTACTCGATTGAGTAGGTGTTCGATTGAATACTACGGTATTTGAAATACTCATACTCAATCGAGTACTACTAGCTGTTCGAAGTTAAGATTCGATGCAGAACCAGCGTTGATTGGCAGAATGCTATACATTGCCAATCAACGCTGGTTCTTCTCTTACCTTTAGAAGCCTTCTCCCTGCGCAGCGCTCCCGCGTCCTCTTCCGGCTCTGCATTCACTCTGCTAGGCATCGGGCGTGGGCGTGCGCTTGTAGTGCGGGCATGCGCAGTCGGCTCTGCACAGGCCCGATGCCTAGCAGAGTGAATTCAAGGCCGGAAGAGGACGCGGGGACACTGCGCAGAGAGAAGAATCCAGACCAACCCTCACTCATGGACTTGGTAAGTAGAATTTGATCGAATGTTGCCTACCCCTGAAACGAGCATTTCCCCCCATAGACTATAATGGGGTTTGAAACAGCCGAACAGTGTGGGGCTGTTCGAATCAGATTTCGAACCCCGAACATTTTAGTGTTCACTCATCTCTACAGTTCAGGGTGGGGACTGAAGGATTTCCCATTGCCTATTCCATCTGTGGTTGTCATGGGCAACGTGATATAAAGGGGGGCTCGGTAATGTTTTTTGAGCTTAAATTTGGGTTTGTGTCCCTCCATTTGGGGAGTAAAGAAGGTTTCCAGGTATTTCCCCCCCATGTGATAGAGGTTGTAGTGAGTGTGTATAGTGTGTAGTTGTTAGGCTGTGATAGTGGGGTAATAGAGGGGCTTTGGTGTGTTAGATGCCCCCAGACATGCGCCCCCTGCTGGCCCAGTTACATTGCAGAGGTGTTGGCATCATTTCCTGGGGTGTCATAGTGGACTTGGTGACTCTCCTGAGGTGAATGGTGGGATCCCCTGGAGTGAAGCATTTTCTCCCATAGACTATAATGGAGTTCCATATTCCTTCCAATAGTCAAATATTTGGCAGCTATTAGAAACGAATAATAAACATTGAATATTTTTCTGTTCACTCATCTCTACCAATAAGTATTTGGACACATGTGGTAGAACACAAAACAACATTTATTCCTATCCAATAGTTGGTAGAGCCTCCATGAGCGGCCATTATAGCCTCAACCCTCTGAAGCTTTCCACAAGTCCTTGTATGCCGGCTACTGGGATTTTATTCCGTTTGGCTTGGAGAAAACAAGTAAGTTCTTTCACTGATTTTTGACGGCTGCAGTTTCGGGGGTCTGCTGACTCGGGGCACATTCTGACAATCAGCATTCACCTTCCACTTCGTAATCAAATGGGCCACTGTCAATTTTAGGTAATTCTTTTCGCTTGCTATGTCCCTTAAGGATTGATCATTTCTGTGATCCCCCAAAATCACTCCTTTCTCAAAATCGGACAACTCTGCACTTTGTTGCATCTTGCAGGTGACTAATGCCAATGCTGTTTCCTACACGATATTTAATGGCGGAAGGCGCGACGTACATCACGACCGCAGATATCTTCATTTGCATTTGCATGGGTGTCCAAATATTTATTGGTAGACAGTGTACCCAGTGCACTTCGTTTGAAGATCAATAGGCAGGAGTCATCACGGCGACCCTCACAGGGGGCACAATGTAATAATTGGAACTTTATCTAAAGCCCTGCAGGGTGACATTGGCAGCCCCGAGATGTAGCCACGTGCACATGATCTGATCGCACCTCTATTGCCATAACTGTCTTCGGTGCACCACCCTGTAAACCAAGGTATTTAAGCCATGGGTCAGAGTCTGTAAGGGTTAGGTCTGGTAAGGTCCCATTTATAGACTCTGTAAGGTCCATCTGCAGCAGAACATGGTTTAGTACCACATGAGCCAAAGAGAAAGGCAGAGAACTCCCTCCTCGAGCTGCTAAACCCATCAGATCATTATCTGCACCAAATAATAAGACAGATGGGCCAGCCCAAAATGAGAGGCCCAGAGAAGATGGCCCTTGGACAAAGTCACTAAGGAGGATTCCTGTGGAACGAGAAACAAATCCTGAGCCAAAAGTGTTGTTCAGTGTCAGGGAAATCACAATGACATCTCCGGCAGAGTCAGCCACTAGAACGTTGCTTCCAACAGGTGCCAAGTCCCATTGTGCTCCAGCAGAGCCATTGGCCGTAACATCTGGAGACCAAGCTCCAGCCAAGGTGTAGACAGTCTTAGCAGTAGCAATAAGAAGTTCAGGGATGATGGCAGAAGCCTTATTTTTGTGTTTCTCATACACTTCATGGACAGAATTAGCAAGAATTCTTCCGGCTGTTGGAGGAGAGGAGCTGTACATAGTCAGCCCATCGAGGTGGAGCTGGACTGGATCTTCTCTTTCAATGTTCACACTTGAAAGCGCCTCTTGGAACTTCTCTCTGTCTGTAATCTCAAAGTCACTCAACAAATTGTGGATAAGCAAGACTGGAAGTGCAGCATCGGTCATGGTTCTGGCAAGCTCCAGTGTTTTGCCCAACTTCACATTTACTACTAAATCTCCAATATTTTTGGGGTGATTTTGTTCATAAAACAAACTTTGCAAACCCACAGAGGATGTAACTTTGAGACGGTTCTCATCCAGGGCTGCATGGAGGTTGCTGTCCACCACAAAGCCATTATTGGCCAGATGAATTGCAGGACTAAAGAGCTCTGACCACGGCTTCCTGCCATGTTTCTGATGTAGAGACCACAGGCCCTGGAGCACAGTTGGAATCCCGTATCTCATAGGAGAAGCTACACTGGGGATTGCATTCCACACTGATGCATTCTGGGTGGTTCCATTAAAATAAACTGCGGAGAAAATCCCACCTGTAACAACACATGGAAAAGAAGGTTGTGATCCCTGATAGGGAAAGTTTGGTTCTTGCTGTAGCTCAAGGTACCAACCTATTGTGGAGCATCATTCTAGGCTGGGTTCACATCTGCGCCGGAGTCTCCTTTGTAGAAACTGCTGAAAATCAGTAGAGAGAAGAGTCCTGCACGAGGACTATTTTCTCTGCCACTTTCAGTTTTAGATCGATGGAAACTCGGGAAACCCAAACGACAGAGAACATGGCGCTAGTGTAAACCTAGCAGAAAGCTGTAAAGGCACTTCTACTACCCACACCACTCCTGCCCTTCATCATCACCCCATCATTTTACCACCAGATTTATTCCAGCATAGCCCCATCACTCTACCACCTGAGCTACCCCTGCCCTCCAGCATTGCCCCATCATTCTACCACCTGAGCTACCCCTGCCCTCCAGGGTCACCCCATCATTCTACCACCTGAGCTACCCCTGCCCTCCAGCGTCGCCCCATCATTCTACCACCAGATTTACTCCTGCCCTCCAGTGTCACCCCATCATTCTACCACCTAAGCTACCCATGCCCTCCAGCATCTCTCCAACCTTCTACCACCTAAGCTACCCATGCCCTCCAGCATTGCCCCATCATTCTACCACCTGAGCTACCCCTGCCCTCCAGCGTCGCCCCATCATTCTACCACCAGATTTACTCCTGCCCTCCAGCATCGCCCCATCATTCTACCACCTGAGCTACCCCTGCCGTCCAGCGTCGCCCCATCATTCTACCACCTGAGCTACCCCTGCCCTCCAGCATTGCCCCATCATTCTACCACCTGAGCTACCCCTGCCCTCCAGGGTCACCCCATCATTCTACCACCTGAGCTACCCCTGCCCTCCAGCATTGCCCCATCAGTCTACCACCTGAGCTACCCCTGCCCTCCAGGGTCACACCATCATTCTACCACCTGAGCTACCCCTGCCCTCCAGCGTCGCCCCATCATTCTACCACCAGATTTACTCCTGCCCTCCAGTGTCACCCCATCATTCTACCACCTAAGCTACCCATGCCCTCCAGCATCTCTCCAACCTTCTACCACCTAAGCTACCCATGCCCTCCAGCATTGCCCCATCATTCTACCACCTGAGCTACCCCTGCCCTCCAGCGTCGCCCCATCATTCTACCACCAGATTTACTCCTGCCCTCCAGCATCGCCCCATCATTCTACCACCTGAGCTACCCCTGCCGTCCAGCGTCGCCCCATCATTCTACCACCTGAGCTACCCCTGCTCTCCAGCATCGCCCCATCACTCTACCACCTGAGCCACCCTTGCGCTACAGCATCACTACTGCAACACAATACAATAAGGACAGACCACGCCTGTTAATGTTTTACCCTCTGTAGATCCCTCATCTCCCTGTAGTCGTCATTATCCATTATATAGGAGGAGCCATTTGTCACTTACCTAGACTTACAGAGTGTGAATGCACAACAGCAAGACACAGGATGGCGGCAACACCAGCATCGACCACAGAGCCGCCTGCCTGTACAGTATCCCGAGCAACTCCAGAGCACAACTCTGTGACCAATGAAGAGATAAGATATAACCATATTGACCAGAGATACAGAAGGGAACAAGTCCAACCGAACATAGAAGCTTACAATCTATAAGAGTCCAGACCGCAGGAGCTTACAATCTATAAGAGTCCAGACCGCAGGAGCTTACAATCTATAAGAGTCCAGACCACAGGAGCTTACAATCTATAAGAGTCCAGACCACAGAAGCTTACAATCTATAAGAGTCCAGACCACAGGAGCTTACAATCTATAAGAGTCCAGACCACAGGAGCTTACAATCTATAAAAGGAAGAGTCCTGATCATAGGAGCTTACAATCTATAAGAGGAGGAGTAAGAGTCCTGACCATAGGAGCTTACAATCTATAAGAGGAGGAGTAAGAGTCCTGACCAGGGCCAGCGGCAGCACACGGTGTAGTCGGGCAAGTGCCGGAGCCCACAGAGCCTCTGGGGGGCCCCCCGGCACTTGCCCGCCCCAGCACTTGCCTGTCCCGATTTCAGCTCATCGGCGCCCCAGCTCGTTCAGCTGAATACATAGGCAATTAAAGCAGGAGCTGTGAGCTCAGCTCCTGCTTTAAGGGGTTGTCCCATCACAAGGATCCTATCTATACTGCTTCTTAAAGGGGTTGTCCCATCACAAGGATCCTATCTATACTGCTTGTTAAAGGGGTTGTCCCATCACAAGGCTCCTATCTATACTGCTTGTTAATGTGAATGTAAGACTTTTCCTAAATACATTGCTTCAGCAAAACTGCTTTGTTTCTCCACTATCTTACTTTATTCATTTCTCTGTTGACACATCCCTTGACTTATCTGGTCATAAGTCAAGTGATGTATCTGCTGCTCTGAGGGGGGAGGGAGGAGGGGCTAAGTGCACAGGAGCAAGCCTGGAGGGGGGGGGGGGGTAGTTTACACTTTGGGGGGGGGAGGGGCCGCCAATACAGACCCGGCATCCGCTGTAATAGAGAGGTGGATGCCGGGGAGTGTAGACGCCGGCACAGGTGCCTGCAACATCGCTACGCTCCTGCCCAGCATGATGCCAGCAGCGGCAGGAGCGATGCTGATATTCCGGAGGGGAGGGGGGGGGGCGGAGGAGCGGAATAGCAACATCGCTCCTGCCGCTACTGGCTTCATGCAGGGCAGGCACCTGTGCCGGCGTCTACACTCCCCGGCATCCGCCTCTCTATTACAGCGGATGCCGGGTCTGTATTACACTGTGAAGGCTGTACGTCCGATGCCTAGTGCATCGAGAGCGCACACGCAGGGCCAGCGGCATAGAAGCAACGACTTCTCGCTGCTGGCTTTGCATATGTAACCCCGCCCACCAATGACGCAACAAAGCCGGAAGACAAAAGAATTTACAGCAGCGAAGACTAGCGAGTTTGCGATGTGGGAATACCCCTTTAACGCTGCGGCCCGGCTTGCGATGTGATGACGTCATCGCGCCTACAACTATGTGAATGGAGTGAGAGAGCGGAGAGAGGAGCGGCGTGGGAGCGATGGAAGGTGACAGTGTTTGTTCTGTATTAAATATTAAGGTGGAACATAATGAAGGGGGCCCATGAAACTGGGGGGCAAATGAAGGGGAGGGGGGATCGGCATGACACTGAGGAAGATGAAGGGGGTGGGGAGAGAACGGCATGACACTGGGGCAGAGACGGGGGACATGAAACTGGGCAGATGAAGGGGGGGAACGGCATGAAACTGGGGACAGAGATGGAAGGGGCCCAATGAAACTGTGGGGGCAAATGAAGGGGAGGGGGGGGGACGGCATGACACTGGGGCAGATGGGGGGATGGAACAGCAGGACAATGGGGCAGAGATGGGGGACATTAAACTGGGGGCAGAGGAAGGGTGTATATGAAACTGGGGAGAGATGGAGGGGGGGCATATAATTTACGGGTGACTGTAGGAGGATTATACTGTGTGGGAGCACATGATAAATCAGGGGTAGGGAACGTACGGCTCTCCAGCTGTTGCAAAACTACAACTCCCAGCATGTATACTGGCTCTGCTGTTCTGGGAACTACCATGGAAGTGAATGGAGCATGCTGGGAGTTGTAGTTTCACAGCAGCTGGAGAGCCAAAGGTTCCCTACCCCTGCGATAAATGAATGAGAATGGGCAGAGTCAACATAAAAGTGGGTGGAGCTAAATAAGCCCCTCTTTCTACTCTTCAGAAGTTGGGAGGTATGGCGTTGGTGACGTCACACTCCTGTGTGACGTCACTCGCTTCATCTGCAACGCACAGTGTCTCGACTCCCCCGTCTCCTTTACAAGGGGGCCCACTGAGGCTCTGTCGCTCAAGGGCCCATAAAAACCTGGAGCCGGCCCTGGTCCTGACCATATGAGCTTACAATCTATAAGAGGAGTAAGAGTCCTGACCATAGGAGCTTACAATCTATAAAAGGAGGAGTAAGAGTCCAGACCATATGAGCTTACACTCTATAAGAGTCCAGACCATAGGAGCTGGTCTGGAGATGCAGCCACGAGAGCTGGAAGTAGCTTTTGATGTCATAATTACATGATACACCCCTATAACACATAGTGGATGTCACTGACTCACGGCTGAACTGGCCACCTCTTCTTCTGCCTGTTTTGATCATTGATCTGCTCACACCCAGGGATCTACAGTCATGGCCAAAAGTTTTGAGAATGACACAAATCTTCTATTGTCACATGATCTGCTCCCTCTGGTTTCTGTGTGTTTGTCAGATGTTTTTATCACATACAGAAATAGAATTGCAATCATATTCTGAGTAATAAAAGCTTATAGTGACAGAATGAGTTAATGCAGCGTTGCAATATTTGCAGTGTTGCCCCTTCTTCTTCAGGACCTCTGCAATTCTCCCTGGCATGCTCTCGATCAACTTCTGGACCAAATCCTGACTGATAGCCGTCCATTCTTGCACAATCAATGCTTGCATTTTGTCAGAATTTGTAGGTTTTTGTTTGTCCACCCGTCTCTTGATGATTGACCACAAGTTCTCAATGGGATTAAGATCTGGGGAGTTTCCAGGCCATGGACTCAAAATCTCTCTGTTTTGTTCCCTGAGCCATTTAGTTCTCCCCTTTGCTTTATGGCAAGGTACTCCATCATGCTGGAAAAGGCATTGTTGATGGCCAAACTGCTCTTGGACGGTTGGGAGAAGTTGATCTTGGAGGACATTCTGGTCCCATTCTTTATTCATGGCTGTGTTTTTAGGCAAGACTGTGAGAGAGCCGATTCCCTTGGCTGAGAAGCCACCCCACACATGAATGGTTTCAGGAGGCTTTACAGTTGGCATGAGACAAGACTGGTGGTAGCGCTCACCTCGTCTTCTCCCAATAAGCTGTTTTCCAGAAGTCCCAAACAATCGAAAAGGGGATTCATCAGAGAAAATGACTTTCCCCCAGTCCTCAGCAGTCCACTCCCTGGACCTTTTGCAGAATATCAGTCTGTCCCTGATATTTTTTCTGGAGAGAAGTGGCTTCTTTGCTGCCCTCCTTGAGACCAGGCCTTGCTCCAAGAGTCTCCGCCTCACAGTGCGTTCAGATGCACTCACACCTGCCTGCTGCCATTCCTCAGCAAGCTCTGCACTGCTGGTAGCCCGATCCCACAGCTGAAACACTTTTAAGAGATGGTCCTGGCGCTTGCTGGTCTTTCTTGGGTGCCCTGGAGCCTTTTTGCCAACAATGGGACCTCTCTCCTTGAAGTTCTTGATGATGCGATAGATTGTTGACTGAGGTGCAATCTTTCTAGCTGCGATACTCTTCCCTGTTAGGCCATTTTTGTGCAGTGCAATGATGACTGCACGTGTTTCTTTAGAGATAACCATGGTTAACAGAAGAGAAACAATGATGCCAAGCACCAGCCTCCTTTTACAGTGTCCAGTGGTATCATTCTTACTTAATCATGACAGATTGACCTCCAGCCCTGTCCTCATCAACACCCACACCTGTGTTACTGGAGCAATCACTGAAACAATGTTAGCTGGTCCTTTTAAGGCAGGGCTGCAATGATGTTGAAATGTGTTTTGTGGGATAAAGTTCATTTTCTAGGCAAATATTGACTTTGCAAGTAATTGCTGTTAAGCTGATCACTCTTTATAACATTCTGGAGTATATGCAAATTGCCATTAGGAAAACTGAACCAGTAGACTTTGTAACAATTACTATTTGTATCATTCTCAAAACTTTTGGCCATGACTGTACTGACCTAGAACGGCCATTTCTGATAATAACCAGTCTCCAGATACAAGCTGGTGGATTGTAATGATATCATTTCATGAAGAGAATGAGGCCACACAGTAGATCCATGTGACGGACGACTCACCGGAATCTGATATGACTGCAGCATGGTGATAAGTGCCAGCAGAGTGGCTGTGGCTGCCAGGAGGGCTCCCGCTCTGTTCCTTATCTCCATGATGATGGTCCTCATGTTCATCTGTTACTTCATGGTCTTCAGAATGGTGATGGGCACCGGGATGCTTGGAGGACTTCTCCAAGGTGGTGGCATTCCAAGGTGGGTCAAGGATTTTATAAAAGCTCTTCTCTGCCGACGGTAATTCTGGACTCCAATAGTCTATCTCGTATAAGACAAATCCCACGGCCACTAGCAACAGGAGCAGGGAAGAGCAGATCCTCAGACCAAAATCCCTGCAGCGCGTCTGGACCACAGGTAGAGAGGAGTGACTGTGAGGAAAAAAAATCTGTGAGATTAGAACCTGCCGGAAGGAAGATTCATCCTAAACCTCAGACCACCCCTATGGATATAGAGGAGCTGCGGCCCACCTGACACGTCTGATATTCTCGCAGTTCTTAAAGACGACTCTGAAGCACAAGACGGACTTCTGTTAGTCTACCTGGAATAGTATGAATGAACAGTTTGGAGTTTTCCGACAGTGTCCCACTGATAAGAGAGTCGGCACCACCAGTGGACGATTCATTCATAGATTTCCACGAGGAATAACAAAGGGCTGGCGCACTTCAGCTCTAAGGAAGGTTCCCACAAAGGGTTACTACATCAGACATATCAGGGCAGGTTGGGTTAGTAAGAATGTGCACAACCAACTTTACATTGGGAACCTGAACAATTCAACCCTGCCTTATAGATACGAATGAGTATGAACATGACCCAAACACAAAGATGGCCTTACGGCTCCTTTTCCCGGTGATTTATAGGGCAAGATCTTCCACATGCTTATGAGCCCATAGCGCCCCACAGGGATGTGTAAGTGGAGCTGTATACTCTGGCTGTGTGATGGATATAGACAGAAGGTGTATAGTTACTACCGTACACAGCAGGTAACCTGAAGAACAGCCCTCAATGTGGCAGATTATCTGCTGCTGTCTGAACATAGTCCTGATAATTGGGGAACTCAAAATGTTCCCTGATATTAGACAACGTCTTCTCGCATTATCACCATAGAACCTGAGTGTGGTGAAGCCTCTGACAGTGCTGGGTGGGGGAGGGGACAACAAGAAAGCGAAAAGAGTCCACTGGAATAACCAGACTTACATAATGTCAGCAAACACAAGACTACTGCCAAGGAGGAGGTGCAAACCTAAGAACCTGAGCTACAACCAGAGACACACCCGGCCATAGCCCTAAGGGGTTAACTGCTATGGTCAGGAATGCCAGTGCCTCACTGAGAGATAGCCACCTGTCTGACCTGTCACCTATCAGACCTCTCACCTGTCTCCTGCAGTCATCTGTCAGACTCCTGTTCTGTCTCCTGTGTGGGCACCTGTCGGACCTCTTACCTGTCTCCTGTATGGGCACCTGTCGGACCTCTCACCTCTCTGGGCACTGTCAGACCTCTCACCTGTCTCCTGTATGGGCACCTGTCAGACCTCTCACCTCTCTGGGCACCGGTCAGACCTCTCACCTGTCTCCTGTATGGGCACCTGTCGGACCTCTCACCTGTCTCCTGTATGGGCACCTGTCGGACCTCTCACCTCTCTGGGCACCTGTCAGACCTCTCACCTGTCTCGGCACCTGTCGGACCTCTCACCTGTGTCCTGTATGGGCACCTGTCAGACCCCTCACCTCCCTGGGCACCGGTCAGACCTCTCAACTTTCTCCTGTATGGGCACCTGTCGGACCTCTCACCTGTCTCCTGTATGGGCACCTGTCGGACCTCTCACCTGTCTCCTGTATGGGCACCTGTCAGACCTCTCACCTGTCTCGGCACCTGTCGGACCTCTCACCTGTGTCCTGTATGGGCACCTGTCAGACCCCTCACCTCCCTGGGCACCGGTCAGACCTCTCAACTTTCTCCTGTATGGGCACCTGTCGGACCTCTCATCTGTGTGGGCACCTGTCAGACCTCTCACCTGTCTCCTGTATGGGCACCTGTCGGACCTCTCACCTCTCTGGGAACTTGTGAGATCTCTCACCTGTCTCCTGTGTGGGCACCTGTCAGACCTCTCACCTATGTGGGCACCTGTCGGACCTCTCACCTGTCTCGGCACTTGTCGGACCTCTCACCTGTCTCCTGTATGGGCACCTGTCGGACCTCTCACCTCTCTGGGAACTTGTGAGATCTCTCACCTGTGTCCTGTATGGGCACCTGTCAGACCCCTCACCTCCCTGGGCACCGGTCAGACCTCTCACCTTTCTCCTGTATGGGCACCTGTCGGACCTCTCATCTGTGTGGGCACCTGTCAGACCTCTCACCTGTCTCCTGTATGGGCACCTGTCAGACCTCTCACCTCTCTGGGAACTTGTGAGATCTCTCACCTGTCTCCTGTATTGGCACCTGTCAGACCTCTCACCTGTGTGGGCACCTGTCAGGCCTCTCACCTGTCTCGGCACCTGTCGGACCTCTCACCTGTCTCGGCACCTGTCGGACCTCTCACCTGTATAGGCATCTGTCGGACCTCTCACCTGTAAGGGCACCTGTCAGACCTCTCACCTGTCTCCTGTATGGGTACCTTTCGGACCTCTCACCTCTCTGGGCACTTGTGAGATCTCTCACCTGTCTCCTGTATGGGCACCTGTCAGACCTCTCACCTGTGTGGGCACCTGTCGGACCTCTCACCTGTCTCGGCACCTGTCGGACCTCTCACCTGTATAGGCATCTGTCGGACCTCTCACCTGTATGGGCACCTGTCAGACCTCTCACCTGTCTCCTGTATGGGCACCTGTCAGACCTCTCTCATCTGTGGGCACTTGTTAGACCTCTCACTTGTCTCCTGTATGGGAACCTGTCGGACCTCTCACCTGTCTCCTACATGGGCACCTGTCGGGCCTCTCACCTGTGTGGGCACCTGTCGGACCTCTCACCTGTCTCCTTTCTGGGCACCTGTCAGACCTCTCCCCTGTCTCCTGTATGGGCACCTGTCGGACCTCTCACCTCCCTGGGCACTTGTCAGACCTCTGACCTGTCTCCCGTATGGGCACCTGTCGGACCTATCACCTGTCTGGACACCTGTCGGACCTGCCTTCTCTCGCCTACCTGTACAGGTGCACAGTGACCTCCTCCTGGTCGTCGTTCTCCGTCTCCTGCAGCCGCTGGTACCGGACCTCCTGCCGCACAGCAGACATCTCCACCTCCTCCCGGTAATGGAGCTGATTCTCAACGCTTGGCAACAGCTGAAACTGAAAAACCTGCTCTATCGGGATCACGCCCCTCAGCCATAGGCACCTCTCCCTCACCTGCATGGCCACGCCCCTCTAACTTAACCCATGAAAGACCTGCTCGCAGTGAGCGCCAAATACCGGGCTGTACCGGGGGCTGCTGTTATAAAATAGAGGCCATATAGTGAGAGTGCCCCCATAATAGTGACATACAGAGTGCCCCCATAATACTGATATATAGAGTTATAGAGTGCCTCCATAATAGTGTCATACAGAGTTCCCCTATAGTACTGACATACCGACTGCCCCCATAATACTGACATACAGAGTTCCCCCATAATACTGACATATAGAGTGCCCCCATAATAGTGTCATACAGAGTGCCCCTATAGTACTGTCATACAGACTGCCCCTATAATACTGACAGAGTGCCCTATAATACTGACAGAGTGCCCCCATAATACTGACATAAAGAGTGTCCCTATAATAATGACATACAGTGAACCCCCATAATACAGAAACAGAGTGTCCCATAATACTGACATATAGAAGGCCCCCATAATAGTGTCATACAGAGTGCCCCTATAGTACTGACATACAGACCGCCCCCATAATACTGACATACAGACCGCCCCCATAATACTGACATACAGAGTGCCCCCATAATACTGTCTTACAGAGTGCCCCCATAAAACTGACATACAGAGTGCCCCCATAATACTGACACAGTGTTACCGTTCCATCGAATAGGTATTTGATCAAATATCAGGCCGTTCGAGGTATTCGATTCCAATCAAATACCAGGCCACATACGCAGTAAAAATTTGTGTCCCTTCCCACCTTCCCTGGCGCTTTTTTTGCACCAATAACTGCGCAGGGGAGGTGGGACAAGAATTACGACAATGGAGGCAGTTAAAAAAAAATGAAAAAACCCATTGGCTGCCGAAAACGTGACCTCCCATTCATAAGAACGGCCGCCGGCATATTCGCCATTTTTGCGGTCAGAGATAGGGAGAGAGACATATCTGTAGAGGGCTAGATAGCAATTAGCTTGTAGTAGGCAGGGAAAAACTGAAGAACAACTGCTATATACTAAAGGGAGAGGAGTATAGAGTTCTTGCTATATACTGTCAAACCTTTTTTTTCAGGGGTGTCCGTACACCAAATAGCAGGCATCCCCAGCAGTTACTTGTTGCTGATACACCTGTCAAACAGCTTTTATTAGGGGTGTATAGACCATAAAAAAGAGAATTAGTATACATCCAAAATGCGCAAGGCTAGCGCAAGGGGACAAGGACAGGGGCGTAGAAGTGCAGATGTGGAGCAAGGCTGCGCTCAACCAACAGCGTCTACTGCGCCTACAGCTCTGCGGCAGCAAGCATTACGCTTCCCCACAGTCCCCAGCTTGATGACCACATTGAGTAGGCTGCAGGGTGCAAACCTAAGTAAGCCCGAGCACCAGGAAGAGGTGTTACAATGGCTGGTGGACAATGCTTCCAGCACATTCTCCACCAGCACGTCAACCTCTACCTCAACTCCTCCTCCTATTCAACAGTCTGCTCCTCCTTCCTCACAACATGCCCAATCTTCCCAGCAACCTAATCCTACCTTTCCCACCTCCCAGGAGCTGTTTTCGGCTCCATTCACTGTCCCTCTCTCTGTCCCACCACGTCCTGAATCACCAGAGGTAACAGATGACTTCCCTGATGCACAAACACTGGAGCATCCGTTATCTCCTGTTGTTGTTGTTGACCAGCAATCATCCCTCAGTGACGATGATGATGAGACACAGTTGCCATCAGGGCAGCTTGTCGCCATCATCGGTGTGCAAGAGGAGGAGGAGGAGCCGTCAGAGGATTTGGAAGAGGAGGTGGTGGACGATGAGGCCACTGAACCGACCTGGACAGGGCGGATGTCAAGCGGGGAGAGAAGTGGAGATGTGGAGGGAAGTGCAGCACCAAAGAGGTGCCGCAGAGGCATGTCGAGAGGCAGAGGACAGCTGGTTCACCGAAGCCAGGCAACAGCCAGCAGGGACCATCATGTTACCTCTTGTAGCCAGCCTAGAAAAACTCCCCCATCGAGGCCACGGTCTTCAGTGGTGTGGAATTTTTTTAATGTATGTGCTGCGGACAAATATAGTGCGGTTTGCACACTCTGCAACTGCAAACTGAGTAGGGGCTCTGAAAAGAGCAACCTCACAACCACTGCCATGCGACGTCATTTGGAAGGCAAGCACTGGGCTCAGTGGCAGAGAGCAAACGCAGGACAATCGTCGTCCGGTGTTGCTGCCACTGCCTCTCCCACTGTTGCCAGTGCTGGCGCTGCAGTCCAGACCAGCAGCCAGGAAACCTCCACATCTTCCTCCACCACTTTGGAGACTTCTCCCTCATCCTCCCCTTTTCCTGCCTTACGTCCTTCTCCTGCCTTACGTCCTTCTCCTGCCTTATGTCCTTCTCCTGCCTTACGTCCTTCTCCTGCCTTAGCTCCTTCTCCTGCACCATCATGCGCTTCCTCAAAACAACCCACCATCTCCCAGACTTTTGAGTGCAGGCAAAAATACAGTGCTACCCAACCCCATGCACAAGCCTTAAACGCGCACATCTCCAAACTGCTGGCCCAGGAGATGTTGCCGTTCCGGCTTGTTAAAACTCAGGCCTCCCGTGACCTGATGGCAAGTGCGGCACCTCGCTATGCCGTCCCTAGCCGTTACTACTTCTCCCGCTGTGCCGTCCCTGCCTTGCACAAAGGTCCACTTGACCACCGATGCATGGACAAGTGCATGCGGACAGGGACGCTACATTTCACTGACGGCACACTGGGTGAATGTAGTTGAGGCTGGGACCGGGTCACAATCTGTGGTGGTCTACCTCATTTCCCCGCCCAACATTCCTGGCAGGGGCTCTGAACCACCACCCTCTTCCTCCTCCGCCATCACATCGACCCCAGCTACCAGCTGGAAACGCTGCAGCACTGCCGTGGGGAGACGTCAGCAGGCCGAGCTGAAGCTCATAAACTTGGGGAACAGACAACACACTGCCTCAGAGGTGAGGGATGCCCTCCTCGATGAGACAGCAACATGGTTTTCGCTGCTGCACCTGGGCCCAGGCATGGTCGTGTGTGATAACGGCCGTAACCTGGTAGCAGCTCTGGAGCTTGCCAACCTCCAACACGTTCCATGCCTACCCCAATTTAGCCGAGCTACTGGTGAAAGTGCGGCGCTTGTGGGCCCACTTTCGCAAGTCCACAGTAGAAGCTGCTAGCCTCCGAAGCCTCCAGCAAAACCTCCATCTGCCAGAACACCGGCTGATGTGCGACGTCTCAACACGCTGGAACTCGACGTACCACATGTTGAGTAGAGTGTGTGAGCAGAAGAGACCCTTGATGGAGTACCATCTCCAAAACCCAAGGGTTCCTCAGAGTCAGCTCCCGCAGTTTCTGCACCATGAGTGGCCATGGATGGCAGACTTATGCAAGATCTTGTGTCTCTTTGAGGAGTCAACCATGAGGGTCAGCTGTGACAACGCAATCGTGAGTGTCACAATCCCGCTCCTGTGTGTGATGCGAGAATCCCTCATCGCCATCAGGGATAACGCATTGGATGCTGAGGAGTTGGGCATAGGAGCAGAAACATCCCAGCAGGATAGTCAGGGCACACTCCTGTCCGCTTCACAGCGTACATTGAGGGAGGAGGAGGAGGACGAAGTGGCAGATCTCATTGTCACATAGGAGGATAGCGGGGCAGTTCATTGCGTCCCATTGCTGCAACGCGGTTGGGGCGAAATGGAGGAGAAGAAGGAAGAGGAGGAAATGGAGAGTGAGCATTCCGGTGGGGGCAGCGAAGTGACGCCAAATAACTCTCTGGCACACATGGCTGAATACATGTTGGAGTGCTTTGCAACTGACAAACGCATTGCCAAAATCCTGGAGAGCAACGACTACTAGATTTTTGCAATCCTCGACCCCCAGTATAAAAATTATGTTTGTAATTTTATTCCGGTAGAGGGGAGGGCCAGTCACATGAGTGATTGCCACAAGCAATATGATGGAGATGTTTCCATTAACTGTCGTTGGCGGCACACAGGAGAGTTCCTCCAACAGGCGACAAACTGTCATCCGGTCCACACCCGGTAGGCAATTGTGCTCCTACCTGGCTCAATCCACCCTGATTTCCCCCAAAACTCTGCTGGTTAGAGTGTCAATCCACCCTGATTCCCTCAAACTCTGCTGGTTAGAGTCTACTCACTCCAAGGGCCAAAAGCACTGTTTTTTAAAGGCTCTACTCACACCAAGGGCCAAAAACACTGCTGGTGCAAGGCTCTACTTACATCAAGGGCCAAAAACGCTGCTGGTGCAAGGCACTACTCACTCCAGGGGCCAAAAGCACTGCTTTTTAAAGGCTCTACTCACGCCAAGGGCCAAAAACACTGCTGGTGCAAGGCTCTACTCACTCCAAGGGCCAAAAACACTGCTTTTTAAAGGCTCTACTCACTCCAAGAGCCAAAAACCACTGCTTTTTAAAGGCTCTACTCACTCCAAAGGGCAAAAGCACTGTTTTTTAAAGGCTCTACTCACTCCAAGGGCCAAAAGCACTGTTTTTTAAAGGCTCTACTCACTCCAAGGGCCAAAAACACTGCTTTTTAAAGGCTCTACTCACTCCAAGGGCCAAAAGCACTGTATTTTAGTTCCCCAGTCCCTAGCCTCTTGTAGTTCTCTCCTTTACTATCTTCTCGGTCTTCGGGATTAGAGAGATAGAAGTTGTCGGGACCAGGACTAGCTTGGGAACAGCTGACCATCACCCGCAGGCAGAGCCTAGTTAGCCGCCATAGTGCTAGGGAGAGTTTCCTACCGTTATTCCCTTAGAGGTGCATTCTGCAGTGGCTTGTGCTTAGACACAAACGCGACAGGTATCTTTTTTTGCATATGCAACGTATTAACCAACTAAAGAAAATTCCCAAAGAAAAAGCAAAATCCGATCTGCAGCGGTGTATGTAGGCACACCTGAAGCTGCAAGTCTCACATGATTTCTTTGCTCCTTGGGATGAGACCCATAAGTCTTTATTCTTTTTCTCTCTTTGAATTTTTGCTTATGGAACTCAATTTTTGACACCTTTGTTTGCAATCAACCCCTTCACGCCAGTATTGCCAAAGATTCAATTCATCCCCCTTTGTGCGACTCACTTGCCACCTTTAACAAAAGTGGGCAAAGCAGCCTGACATATTTATTCCAAATTGGCATAGATCTCTAGTCTGGCGCATGGGCCTGCAATAGATTGATGAAGAGGCCAGAGCCTTGCCTTGTTGGGGCCCCAGTGTTACAAATAAAGTAAAAAAAAAACAAACCTCATTGGCGCTCATGAATTTTCAGCAGTTACTTATTTGTTACCACTTGCCATTGATACTCATAAGGTGATCTGACCCTGCAGACAAACACAGGACAAAGTCCTTCCACTCCACAAAGTCCAAAGATAGTGGGAAATACAGAGCTCAGGGCATTACACAATAGTGTAAAGGTCTCTGTTAGTGCAGACTGCAGGATCTGGATATCGCGACCTGCTCACCACTCCAGTCCTCAGTCCATGTCATTCCATCTAATGCCTGTGAGAAAAGCATGGTTTCTGAGGTTCCTGCTTTGTGCTTCGGCCTTCTTCACTATCATCCTACTTGGGGGAAGATTTCTAGGATCACAGGTCCTTTCCAACTTTCCTCTTGTGCCAGGAAGAACAGGAGTTGACTTCCCCGGACGGCTTTCTGAAAACCTTCCAGAACCCTCCTGCCAGTCAGGGCTGGGCCTGCTTACTCTGGTCACCTCACATGCTCAGCACCACACATCACGTGCAGCGATACGAAAAACATGGGCCCTTAAGAACAAAGGCTCTACGTACCCATGGCAGGTGGTCTTCTTAATTGGACAACCATTAGATGTGGGGCTAGACTGGCATATTCACAATGAGTATGAAATTCATGGCGATATTCTTATGGGTAATTATGTGGACAGCTACCGTAACCTTACCTTAAAAGTCATGCATGGAATAAAGTGGGCAGTGGAGAAGTGCCAGCCGGCCCACATTCTGAAGACTGATGATGATTGCTACGTAAACACACATCGGCTTCCATCTTTTTTGGCCAAGCATAGTCTAAGCAGCAGACTATATGTTGGCTCAGTCTTTCCAGAAGACAAGCGAATGGTTATACGGGATCCATCCAGCAAGTGGTACGTTTCCTACCAGGATTATGAAGATGCATTGTACCCACCCTATGCCAGTGGGATCGGCTATATTTTATCTTTAGATGCTGCTAAAATAATATTACATACTGCAGGAAGGATTGCACCACTCCCTGTAGAAGACGCATATGTGGGCATATTAGCTGACAAAGCCCATATCAGACCCCTGTCAAGTACAAGATTCACCAAACACAATGTCAAATGGAGTGTATGTAACTACCGCTACTTAATGGTGATCCATGGACTGTCACCAGAGGACCAGGAGCTGACACATGAGAAAGTCCTGAGAACCAGGACTGCCTGTACCTATAGTGTTGAGGTTACACATTGGAAATGACTTGCAAGGACTTTCAGTGGTTCCAAGACCACAGAGAATTACACAATCTGTTCTGTATGAGGGGAATTTGCACAGTATAACTTCACTGGCACGATATGTTGGGTGTAAATCTGTTCTTGTTTAGTATGTATGAAAAGGACACCGTACCCTTCCCTTGTCCATTATCTTGTGTGTAATTTTCAGCATATGCTTTTATTTTATATAAATCAACAGTGCACAGTACCACTTCTCCTGTCCTGTATACTGGATGTAATTCTCAGTATCTGCTCTTATTTTGTATATATGGACAGTGCACAGTACCACTTCTCCTGTCGTCCTGTATACTGGATGTAATTCTCAGTATCTGCTCTTATTTTGTATATATGGACAGTGCACAGTACCACTTCTCCTGTCCTGTATACTGGATGTAATTCTCAGTATCTGCTCTTATTTTGTATATATGGACAGTGCACAGTACCACTTCTCCTGTCGTCCTGTATACTGGATGTAATTCTCAGTATCTGCTCTTATTTTGTATATATGGACAGTGCACAGTACCACTTTTCTTATTCTGTCCTAGCCCCTGCCCACGACTTTGTCTGCATGTTGTTCGCATCAATGATCCGCACATATTCAGCAAATTGCTGCCGTCGATGGTTTGCCTGCTCTGGCGTTTTGGCAGCTCTTAAGCTGTCCTGCTGCTGAACTTGTTCCTCACGACGTGCCTGTGATTGTTCCGGCATCTCAGCAGCTCGCTGGGACACCATATAATGAGCATATTGTTGGTGTTGAGCTCCCCCTGAGCTCCGCTTGAGCAGAACGCTGTGACTTTTGGCTTCCTTCATAGCTCTCGTTGTTTTAGAATTTTGCGACAAATTTGATTTTCTTTTTCCTGGCATGTTTAATATTAGCAAACTACCAATGTGGATTAAAGGTGTTTCCCCTCCAGTGTGTCAGCACTGCCTGGAGCAGATCAGATAATATGCAGATGCTTGTACACAATGGACTGAGGGTTAGCTGAGTGTTACATAGAGAGATAACAGACCTGGCTTTATCAGCTGCTGCAAGAGCAGTGTAATATAGTATGTGACCATAAATCCAGAACAGTGGTAAAGCCATGTCATTTACTGGGATACAAAGTAGCCGATGTGTTACTCCAGGTTACAAACTATCTACGTGCCAAATTTCATCCAAATCATTTCAGCCATTTTTGCATCATTGAGGAACAAACATCCAAACACAAACTTTCACATTTATAATATTAGTCGGATGACACACACACACACACACATATATACTGTATATATATATATATACACACACATACACATATATACACACACATATACACACAAAGCCCTTTAAACAACTGATAATCGAATTTGACTCTTCTCTCCAGCTTAAAAAAAAAAGATGTGACTGGAAAGTGCACAGGACACATACATGCTTTATGGTAATACGTAACTAAAGACAATTAAAGTTGATATCCTTCACATAAGCCACTAATATAAGATGAGTGGGGGAGGCCAACTCTTGGAACTCCTCCAGATTAGTTCATTATTTACCAGGCACGGCTTTGTAGTTTTGTCCTAGTGGCCATCCCTAGTATTACAGCTCACAGCATCTCACCTCAAGCGAATGGGCTGGAATTAAAGTCATAGCCAAAAGTGTAGAGCTGTTTCTGGTCACCAATGAAAGGGACGTGGAACCCACTGGTCCCTCACCAATCTGATAGCTATAGCCTGATAAAGCTATACTTGTACACTAGACTGCTGCTCCTCCCTCACGCTGCAGCCTAGCTAACACCACATAGAGTTTTATGTTCCTGTGTCAGTATTAAACAAGCAGCGGTACTGCAGCCTTATTACACAGGCCGATGCAAAATTAAGGAACAATCTCTGCTGCATGTACTTTCAGCAACATTATTAGGCAGGACAATTTTTGGGAATAAGTGTTCCTTGGAGCGCCTATTGCTGACAACTGCCCTGAATATCAGCCCATCTAATAAAGCCTTTATTAAAGAGGACCTTTCATCAGATTGGGCACAGGCAGTTCTATATACTGCTGTAAAGCCGACAGTGGGCTGAATTCAGCGCACTATCGGCTTTCCCGATCTGTTCCCCGGGTAAAGCGCTATCGGTCCCCTGACAATCAGTCAGGAACGTCCTTCTTCCCAGCAGGGCCTATGGCGCTGTGCTGTGTGAGTGGTGAGGAACGCCCCCTCCTTCTGCTGTACAGCGCGATAGGCACTGCTGTGGAGAAGGACGTACCTGACTGACTGTCAGAAACACCCTTCTGACTGTAAAGCGCTAAGGTACTGGGACCGATAGCGGGAAAGCCGATAGTGTGCTGAATTCAGTCCACTGTCGGCTTTCCAGCAGTATATAGAACTGCCTGTGCCCAATCTGATGAAAGGTCCTCATGAGGGGGGTGATGAGTTAGGTCATTAACACACAATAGAAGTCACAGAGATTACACCAATGTAGTCAGCAATTTTCTGTTTTATATCAGATAGCGCCCTGAAGTAGAAGGCCCTACAATGGAACTCCAAACCTTATACCTCGCACCTGATTAATATTACAATGGCTTCTCTCACGTGTGAATTCTCTGATGTTTCACAAGATTTGATTGAGTTGTAAAACATTTCCCACATTCTGAACATGAAAATGGCTTCTCCCCTGTATGACTTCTTACATGGTCAACTAGATTAGATTTCTGAGGAAAACATTTCCCACATTCAGGACATGAGTATGGCTTCTCTCCTGTGTGAATTCTCAGATGTCGAATAAGAGCAGATTTATGGTTAAAACATCTTCCACATTCTGAGCATGAAAATGGCTTCTCTCCTGTGTGAACGCTCTGATGTTTAACAAGACCTGATTTCTGGCTAAAACATTTCCCACATTGCAAACATGAAAATGGCTTCTCCCCAGTGTGAGTTCTTTGATGTTCAACAAGGTTTGATTTAATGCCATAACACTTCCCACATTCGGAGCAGGAAAATGGCTTCTCTCCTGTGTGAATTCTCCGATGTCTGAGAAGATCTGATTTCTGTTTAAAACATTTCCCACATTCCAAACATGGAAAAGGCTTCTCTCCAGTATGAACTGTCTCATGTGTAATGAGATTAGATTTTTTTATAAAACATTTCCCACACAGTGAACATGAATAAGGTTTTTCTCCTGTGTGAATTCTCTTGTGTGTAATAAGATTTGATTTTTTGATAAAACATTTCCCACATTCAGGACATGAAAAGGTCTTCTCCCCTGTGTGACTTCTCCCATGTAAAACTCCTACTATGTGACTTTTATTCTGTCTAACAGTCTGTGTTGAATCAGATGACTGGACAAGTATGATAGGATCAGAGGACAGATCTCTGCCATGGTGGGATGAGTAGATATTTGGGGTAATGTTTTGCTCTTCAGATGTATCTTGTGGGATACCATGATCAGGTGCGTTAAGATCCGAAGACATCAGATATTGTTCTGAATACCCGGTACAGTCATCTGCTGAGAATAAAAATCACTTTTAATAATTTTGAAGAATATAACCTCAAAATTGTATGGATATTTTATAATATTTCTATAAGTTAAGATAATCCTTTAATACTCCCACAGTGGGGAAATTTCAGCATGTTACAGAAGCCTAGTAATACATGTACAGGATAATACACAGTAATATATTACAGACGTAGGCACACATATGCTGAGAAGATATACTAGGAGTCGCGGTTGGAAGGAAGGACTTGCGATAGCTCCTTCTCACACTTGGGGTGAAGCAGTCGGTTACTTACAGCGCTGCCAAGTCCCATCAGGGTCCCATACATGGGGTGGGGTTTGTTCTCCCGCATAGAGGTCACCATGTACAGTATCCTTCTGTCACCCACCACCTGTACTGGGTCCAGGGGGCTCCCCAGGACAGAGCTGGCCCTCCTGATCAGCCTGTCAAGTCTATTTCTGTCCCTGGTTGATATACTGCTCCCCCAGCAGGACACACCGAAAAAGATGGCTGAAGCAACCACAGAGTTGAAAAAGACCCTGAGAAGTGTCCCCTGGACTCCGAAGGCCCTCAGCCTCCTGAGCAGGTAGAACCTGCTGGCCCTTTCTGTGCAACGTCTCCAGGTGATCGGCCCAGTCTAGTTATATAAAACATCTTCCAACATGTGATAGATTGTGCAGGATACTGGCTGCCAAATTGTGAGCCACAACCACCTGGAGGGGAAGTCATGTAGTGAGGATGTTATGGGTAGCTGATATTCCATCTATTATTGTCCACAGACTCAGGGCAACCAGGTGGGAACACAGTGTTCCTGCTATCCAGCAATGGCAGCAAACTCTCACTAACCCCAGAAGAAATGCCCCTCTGCAAAGCAAGATAGTTCCCTTTCAAGTTTCTACCAATCATGTAAGCTATTGTTGAAAGATAATCCGAGGCAGTAAAGCAGGGGCTGGCATTGTCTAGGCCTATTGTATGCCTACTAAAAACTGCTGCCACGGTACGGTTACCATGATGCGCACATATAGAATACAGATCTATACCACATGTAGCTGTATCTGCATGTGTGAATGGGGTATAGTTATTCCATATACAATGCTGCAGGACTCTCAGTGTTTGTATTTTGTTCATTGGGTAAATCTCGCCATGTCTTGTATTCTGTTGTCTACGTATACATGTTCTATTCTATTCTTTGGTATATCCCTCCATGTCCTGTACTCTTTTGTCTGGGTATATCCTAAGGGCTCTTTAGTCCCAATAGTAGATAAATACAGTGGATATGCTACATCGCTAGTGTAAATGCATTAGCAAAACCGATAACTGGAATCTGTGACGAGGATTTAGTGGTACCTACTCACCTGGGTTCTTATCTGTAGGAAATTCCTTCTTACACTGCTCATCTCCATGTTCACATGTCTCAGCAGCATTTACTCTGTTCTGACATTTACCAGGATTCAGGAGCTGTCAAGTAAATGTCATCAGACAGATAAAGAAGTTACATAAAAGGTCTTACATGAGGAAAATGATCAACAATCAGCATGATGAACAAATGTGAGTTGACAGGAGGAGTTAGCTTAGCACGTAGCTGCAAGAGACAGATATTAGATGATGACTCGAGGACAACCTCTAGAAGCTCAGACAGAGGTAGATCCTGCATGGCTAGACATGCTTTATGCCATTTCAGTGGAGACAAAACCAAGAAGAACAAACTGCATATAAGAGACACGCAACCCAGAAAAAAAATTATATACAAACAACATATAACGCTTTCCAACCAAGACTGAACAACAAATTCCGAGGCAAGACCCATCACTACTGTGTTTCTCGAAAATAAGACAGGGTCTTAATTTTTTTTTTTTTTTTTTACAAAAAAGGATAGGGCTTATTTTCGGGGTAGGTCTTATTTTTCAGGCACTGGAGCAAATCTGAATCTTTTCTGATTCGCTCCAGATGATTTGTAAAATGGTTAGGGTTGTTGTAACCCTAACTTACAGTCACAATATATGGTGCAGGGTCAGAGGGTTTTAAACATTCTGGCATCCCCTCAACTTTACCAGAGATGCTGTAATGGAGTGGCCATGACTGAGAGCAAGCAGGTGTGGCACCTGACATCTGGTCATGTAAGTAGCCAAGCCCAAAGTATTGTAGCGACCAGGTAGTGGAACCCAGGAGCCGGCACTCGGGAGGCAGTACTTAGGAGTGGGTGAGCAGATTTTGCACGCTCATGGTGGGAGGTAGCGGCACACTTGTCCTGGACAGTTGGGAGCTATGATATGCCTATTCTCTGTCTGTGTGACGTCAGTGACATAACCTAGTGCTGGAGGTGCTGACTGTAACTAGGGCTTATTTTTGGAGAAACAGGGTAACTAATGGCAAGAACTACACCTTATTCTCCACATTCATTGGCCTATATTTAAAGGGTTGGCCACTTTCAGACAAATGTTATTGTTTGTATAACAAAAAGTTTTACAATTGTCCAATATAGGGCAGCACAATGGCTCAGTGGTTCTAGCACTGCAGCCTTGCAGTTCTGGAGTCCTGGGTTCAAATCCTGCCAAGTACAACATCTGCAAGGAGTTTGTATTTTCTACCCGTGTTTGCGTGGGGGTTTCCTCCTACGCTCCAAAGACATACTGATAGGGAAAAATAAATAAAAATTCTTCCATATACTTTCTGTATCAGTTCCTCTCGGTTTTCTAGATTTCTGCTTGCTGTCATTCATTCTGCTTACGTCCAATGGATCAGTCCATCAGTTCATGATCATGTGATGGACACAGGTGCAGATGTCTGGTTACTCTGCTGTGATTGGGGATAAACAATATTTTATAGGCTATATATTTATTTCATATTTTTTTTCTCATTCCAGGGAATGATTGCGTCAGTATTAGATCAGTATGTCTTAGGTTGTCAGGTCAGATCTCAATTTATTTGTTAAAAGTGCTTGTTAACTTTAATATACAATTGTGGTAGAATTTCACAAGCTTTCTAATATGTACATACAGGGAATAACTTGGTTCACGCACATCTCCTTACATTGTGCCATTACTGAATGGTTTTCCAACATGCCTTAATCTATGAGCTCCCTATTATACTACAACCTATCTTCCTTACTATTATATTGTGATGATCCGAGCAGATTGTGCTAATGGAGGGTAATATTTGATGTGCTCATGGGGTTCCTGTATTGGTTTGTCTCTTACGGACTCATTGTCTATAATTTAATCTTCCATCTACCATGTATACAGTGTGGTTTGGGAGTAATGCTGGATGTGGTTATTACACTATGCAAGCGCTCAGGAATAAGGAAATTGCTGGTATATTGTAGCTTGTTATTCTAAACGTGCCTGCATTATCTTATGAAATACCAAAATAAGTTATTACAAAATAAGTTCGTCCATAGCGCCTGCGTATTGTAACACAAAAGACACTGGCAGCTTCACTTACTGGATCTTTGACTACCTAAGGTAATATATATATATATATATATATATATATATATATATATGAGCATATAATATAGCTTTCTTTCCAATCCATGGGCAATACATGTGGGGAAGGTCTTCTAGAGACTTTTGTTCATTTGTTTAGGGGGGTCATTTACCATATTATTTACTTCAATACAGGTACGGTATATCTGAATATAGTGGCCATTATCACATGGCTTTCACATTATATTTAATGTGCGTTTTTTGTTTTGTTTTAATTTTTTTCTTCTCTTCACAGATATTGGAGAAAGTTTCCCCCTCATTTATTACAGGGTTAGTTTTAGGGACAGCCATGTCACTTTATATATGAATTTACTCCTTATTGTATGGTTTCTCACCACAATCTGCACATATTATATGTAGTCCTGCTGAGCTTATAATCTGCTCTTATATCTTTGAGCCTTATTCTGTATTGTGAATAAGATAAGCTCTTATGAGACCTGGTTATTTTTCTGGTTTCAACTGTTTTTAACCCAACTGATATGTGCTAATAAAGATTTGTATATTGTTTCAATTTCCTGGGTTGAACATGGTTGCAACTTGTTCTTTTGGGTTTAGTACAGAGCAAAAGTGGGGTCTAATCAGACAAGAGACTAAACTGCAGGAAAGTGCGTCCTGTATAGATCAAACAAGACCAGGTATAATACTGAAGGAAACAACAATTACAAAACCTTCTACAGATGACAAGAAATCGATCCATCTACCTGATGATCCTGTGGAAGAGGAGCAGGACCTCTCTGTGGGGTTGTCTTCTTACTGAATGTACCTGTAGGAGACACATACATGGACTGAATCCATACATACATATAAGAAATGACAGGATGTGCGTATATAGTCATGTCTGTTACCTCCTGATGTGAGGGACCAGTGATCCTTCATCATGACCTTCTTGTATTGACCCTTGTGTTTTTCCAAGTACTCCCACTCCTCCATGGAGAAATATACAGCAATATCCTGACACCTTATAGGAACCTGACAACACAATGATACAGTCATCACCCCGACCCCTCCAGTTACTGTATAATGTCCCAGCATTCCCAGCAGTGTCACCTCTCCAGTCAGCAGCTCCAGCATCTTGTAAGTGACTTCTAGGATCTTCTGCTCATGTATTTGAAAGTGACGGTTAGGCTGTGAGATGGGGTCCCGGCTCCAACTACACCCTCCTCTTGGTGGTGTGATGGGATCCCAGCTACATTCTCCTGACTCCTGGAGATGAATGCTGGGGGGCACACACTCATCTGAAGTCTTTTTCACCATTGTGTAATCCTGTGTATGGAGAGAGACGGAATAAACACAGTTTTGCTCCCAAAAGTGTGAGATGACACCCCATTGTATAGAGTTGTCGTGAGATCACATCTAGGAAACTGGGTTCAGTTCTGTAGACCCTACCTATGAAAAAAAGTGATCTGGTCCTTACATGGCTACAAAATAACAGAAAACTTAGAGGATGTGACAGCGCTTCAGTATGGTACAACCCAGTTATTAAATTATTCATAAATGTATAGAAGAAATAAAAGAGGAACTGAGAGAGTTAGAAGATGAGATGATGCAGGCCCCAGATCTCCTGAACAAGACATGAAAGCGGGCAGATCCCCTATTAGCATCAAACTTGTCAGAGATAGCTTATCAATGAAGAGAAGTTGCAAAGGAGGTGCATGCTCCTAATATAAAGAGACAAGATGGAGAGGGCGCTCTACTACTAATATAAGGAAAGACTAGATGGAGGGGGCACTCTACAACTAATATAAGGACAGAATAGATGGAGGGGGCGCTCTATTCCTAATATAAGGACAGACTGGATGGAGGGGGCGCTCTATTCCTAATATAAGGACAGACTAGATGGAGGGGGCGCTCTACTACTAATATAAGGAAAGACTAGATGGAGGGGGCACTCTACAACTAATATAAGGACAGAATAGATGGAGGGGGCGCTCTATTCCTAATATAAGGACAGACTGGATGGAGGGGGCGCTCTATTCCTAATATAAGGACAGACTGGATGGAGGGGGCGCTCTCCTCCTAATATAAGGATAGACTAAACGGAGGGGGCGCTCTCCTCCTAATATAAGGACAGACTAGATGGAGGGGGCGCTCTCCTAATATTAGGACAGACTAGATGGAGGGGGCGCTCTACTACTAATATAAGGACAGACTGGATGGAGGGGGCGCTCTCCTCCTAATATAAGGACAGACTAGATGGAGGGGGACGCTCTCCTCCTAATATAAGGACAGACTAGATGGAGGGGGCGCTCTCCTAATATTAGGACAGACTAGATGGAGGGGGCGCTCTACTACTAATATAAGGACAGACTGGATGGAGGGGGCGCTCTCCTCCTAATATAAGGACAGACTAGATGGAGGGGGCGCTCTCCTAATATTAGGACAGACTAGATGGAGGGGGCGCTCTACTACTAATATAAGGACAGACTAGATGGAGGGGGCGCCCTCCTCCTAATATAAGGACAAACTGGATGGAGGGGGCGCTCTCCTAATATTAGGACAGACTAGATGGAGGGGGCGCTCTACTACTAATATAAGGACAGACTAGATGGAGGGGGTGCCCTCCTCCTAATATAAGGACAAACTGGATGGAGGGGGCGCTCTCCTAATATTAGGACAGACTAGATGGAGGGGGCGCTCTACTACTAATATAACAACAGACTGGATGGAGGGGGCGCTCTCCTCCTAATATAAGGACAGACTAGATGGAGGGGGCGCTCTCCTCCTAAGATAAGGACAGACTAGATGGAGGGGGCGTTCTCCTCCTAATATAAGGACAGACTAGATGGAGGGGGCGCTCTCCCCCTAATATAAGGACAGACTAGATGGAGGGGGCGCTCTACTACTAATATAAGGACAGACTAGATGGAGGGGGCGCTCTACTACTAATATAAGGACAGACTAGATGGAGGGGGCGCTCTATTCCTAATATAAGGACAGATTAGATGGAGGGGGCGCTCTACTCCTAATATAAGGACAGACTAGAAGGAGGGGGCGCTCTACTACTAATATAAGGACAGACTAAATGGAGGGGGCGCTCTCCTCCTAATATAAGTACAGACTAGATGTAGAGGGCGCTCTCCTCCTAATATAAGGACAGATTAGATGGAGGGGGCGCTCTGCTCCTAATATAAGGACAGACTAGATGGAGGGGGCGCTCTACTACTAATATAAGGACAGACTAGATGGAGGGGGCGCTCTATTCCTAATATAAGGACAGACTGGATGGAGGGGGCGCTCTCCTCCTAATATAAGGACAGACTAAATGGAGGGGGCGCTCTCCTCCTAATATAAGGACAGACTAGATGGAGGGGGCGCTCTCCTCCTAATATAAGGACAGACTAGATGGAGGGGGCGCTCTCCTCCTAATATAAGGACAGACTGGATGGAGGGGGCGCTCTCCTCCTAATATAAGGACAGACTAGATGGAGGGGGCGCTCTCCTCCTAATATAAGGACAGACTAGATGGAGGGGGCGCTCTCCTAATATTAGGACAGACTAGATGGAGGGGGCGCTCTACTACTAATATAAGGACAGACTGGATGGAGGGGGCGCTCTCCTCCTAATATAAGAGAGACTAGATGGAGGGGGCGCTCTCCTCCTAATATAAGGACAGATTAGATGGAGGGGGCGCTCTATTCCTAATATAAGGACAGACTGGATGGAGGGGGCGCTCTCCTCCTAATATAAGGACAGACTAAATGGAGGGGGCGCTCTCCTCCTAATATAAGGACAAACTAGATGGAGGGGGTGCTCTCCTAATATTATGACAGACTAGATGGAGGGGGTGCTCTACTACTAATATAAGGACAGACTGGATGGAGGGGGCGCTCTCCTCTTAATATAAGGACAGACTAGATGGAGGGGGCGCTCTCCTAATATTAGGACAGACTAGATGGAGGGGGCGTTCTCCTCCTAATATAAGGACAGACTAGATGGAGGGGGCGCTCTACTACTAATATAAGGACAGACTGGATGGAGGGGGCGCTCTCCTCCTAATATAAGGACAGACTAGATGGAGGGGGACGCTCTCCTCCTAATATAAGGACAGACTAGATGGAGGGGGCGCTCTCCTAATATTAGGACAGACTAGATGGAGGGGGCGCTCTACTACTAATATAAGGACAGACTGGATGGAGGGGGCGCTCTCCTCCTAATATAAGGACAGACTAGATGGAGGGGGCGCTCTCCTAATATTAGGACAGACTAGATGGAGGGGGCGCTCTACTACTAATATAAGGACAGACTAGATGGAGGGGGCGCCCTCCTCCTAATATAAGGACAAACTGGATGGAGGGGGCGCTCTCCTAATATTAGGACAGACTAGATGGAGGGGGCGCTCTACTACTAATATAAGGACAGACTAGATGGAGGGGGTGCCCTCCTCCTAATATAAGGACAAACTGGATGGAGGGGGCGCTCTCCTAATATTAGGACAGACTAGATGGAGGGGGCGCTCTACTACTAATATAACAACAGACTGGATGGAGGGGGCGCTCTCCTCCTAATATAAGGACAGACTAGATGGAGGGGGCGCTCTCCTCCTAATATAAGGACAGACTAGATGGAGGGGGCGTTCTCCTCCTAATATAAGGACAGACTAGATGGAGGGGGCGCTCTCCTCCTAATATAAGGACAGACTAGATGGAGGGGGCGCTCTACTACTAATATAAGGACAGACTAGATGGAGGGGGCGCTCTACTACTAATATAAGGACAGACTAGATGGAGGGGGCGCTCTATTCCTAATATAAGGACAGATTAGATGGAGGGGGCGCTCTACTCCTAATATAAGGACAGACTAGATGGAGGGGGCGCTCTACTACTAATATAAGGACAGACTAAATGGAGGGGGCGCTCTCCTCCTAATATAAGTACAGACTAGATGTAGAGGGCGCTCTCCTCCTAATATAAGGACAGATTAGATGGAGGGGGCGCTCTGCTCCTAATATAAGGACAGACTAGATGGAGGGGGCGCTCTACTACTAATATAAGGACAGACTAGATGGAGGGGGCGCTCTATTCCTAATATAAGGACAGACTGGATGGAGGGGGCGCTCTCCTCCTAATATAAGGACAGACTAAATGGAGGGGGCACTCTCCTCCTAATATAAGGACAGACTAGATGGAGGGGGCGCTCTCCTCCTAATATAAGGACAGACTAGATGGAGGGGGCGCTCTCCTCCTAATATAAGGACAGACTGGATGGAGGGGGCGCTCTCCTCCTAATATAAGGACAGACTAGATGGAGGGGGCGCTCTCCTCCTAATATAAGGACAGACTAGATGGAGGGGGCGCTCTCCTAATATTAGGACAGACTAGATGGAGGGGGCGCTCTACTACTAATATAAGGACAGACTGGATGGAGGGGGCGCTCTCCTCCTAATATAAGAGAGACTAGATGGAGGGGGCGCTCTCCTCCTAATATAAGGACAGATTAGATGGAGGGGGCGCTCTATTCCTAATATAAGGACAGACTGGATGGAGGGGGCGCTCTCCTCCTAATATAAGGACAGACTAAATGGAGGGGGCGCTCTCCTCCTAATATAAGGACAAACTAGATGGAGGGGGTGCTCTCCTAATATTATGACAGACTAGATGGAGGGGGTGCTCTACTACTAATATAAGGACAGACTGGATGGAGGGGGCGCTCTCCTCCTAATATAAGGACAGACTAGATGGAGGGGGCGCTCTCCTCTTAATATAAGGACAGACTAGATGGAGGGGGCGCTCTCCTAATATTAGGACAGACTAGATGGAGGGGGCGTTCTCCTCCTAATATAAGGACAGACTAGATGGAGGGGGCGCTCTACTACTAATATAAGGACAGACTAGATGGAGCGGGCGCTCTCCTCCTAATATAAGAACAGACTAGATGGAGGGGGCGCTCTACTACTAATATAAGGACAGACTAGATGTAGGGGGCGCTCTCCTCCTAATATAAGGACAGATTAGATGGAGGGGGCGCTCTACTACTAATATAAGGACAGACTAGATGGAGGGGGCGCTCTCCTCCTAATATAAGGACAGACTAGATGGAGGGGGCGTTCTCCTCCTAATATAAGGACAGACTAGATGGAGCGGGCGCTCTCCTCCTAATATAAGAACAGACTAGATGGAGGGGGCGCTCTACTACTAATATAAGGACAGACTAGATGGAGGGGGCGCTCTACTACTAATATAAGGACAGACTAGATGGAGGGGGCGCTCTCCTCCTAATATAAGGACAGACTAGATGGAGGGGGCGTTCTCCTCCTAATATAAGGACAGACTAGATGGAGCGGGCGCTCTCCTCCTAATATAAGAACAGACTAGATGGAGGGGGCGCTCTACTACTAATATAAGGACAGACTAGATGGAGGGGGCGTTCTCCTCCTAATATAAGGACAGACTAGATGGAGGGGGCGCTCTCCTCCTAATATAAGGACAGACTAGATGGAGGGGGCGCTCTCCTCCTAATATAAGGACAGACTAGATGGAGGGGGCGCTCTCCTCCTAATATAAGGACAGACTAGATGCAGGGGGCGCTCTCCTCCTAATATAAGGACAGACTAGATGGAGCGGGCGCTCTCCTCCTAATATAAGAACAGACTAGATGGAGGGGGCGCTCTACTACTAATATAAGGACAGACTAGATGTAGGGGGCGCTCTCCTCCTAATATAAGGACAGACTAAATGGAGGGGGCGCTCTCCTCCTAATATAAGGACAAACTAGATGGAGGGGGTGCTCTCCTAATATTATGACAGACTAGATGGAGGGGGTGCTCTACTACTAATATAAGGACAGACTGGATGGAGGGGGCGCTCTCCTCCTAATATAAGGACAGACTAGATGGAGGGGGCGCTCTCCTCTTAATATAAGGACAGACTAGATGGAGGGGGCGCTCTCCTAATATTAGGACAGACTAGATGGAGGGGGCGTTCTCCTCCTAATATAAGGACAGACTAGATGGAGGGGGCGCTCTACTACTAATATAAGGACAGACTAGATGGAGCGGGCGCTCTCCTCCTAATATAAGAACAGACTAGATGGAGGGGGCGCTCTACTACTAATATAAGGACAGACTAGATGTAGGGGGCGCTCTCCTCCTAATATAAGGACAGATTAGATGGAGGGGGCGCTCTACTACTAATATAAGGACAGACTAGATGGAGGGGGCGCTCTCCTCCTAATATAAGGACAGACTAGATGGAGGGGGCGTTCTCCTCCTAATATAAGGACAGACTAGATGGAGCGGGCGCTCTCCTCCTAATATAAGAACAGACTAGATGGAGGGGGCGCTCTACTACTAATATAAGGACAGACTAGATGGAGGGGGCGCTCTACTACTAATATAAGGACAGACTAGATGGAGGGGGCGCTCTCCTCCTAATATAAGGACAGACTAGATGGAGGGGGCGTTCTCCTCCTAATATAAGGACAGACTAGATGGAGCGGGCGCTCTCCTCCTAATATAAGAACAGACTAGATGGAGGGGGCGCTCTACTACTAATATAAGGACAGACTAGATGGAGGGGGCGTTCTCCTCCTAATATAAGGACAGACTAGATGGAGGGGGCGCTCTCCTCCTAATATAAGGACAGACTAGATGGAGGGGGCGCTCTCCTCCTAATATAAGGACAGACTAGATGGAGGGGGCGCTCTCCTCCTAATATAAGGACAGACTAGATGCAGGGGGCGCTCTCCTCCTAATATAAGGACAGACTAGATGGAGCGGGCGCTCTCCTCCTAATATAAGAACAGACTAGATGGAGGGGGCGCTCTACTACTAATATAAGGACAGACTAGATGTAGGGGGCGCTCTCCTCCTAATATAAGGACAGATTAGATGGAGGGGGCGCTCTCCTCCTAATACAAGGACAGACTGGATGGAGGGGGCGCTCTCCTCCTAATATAAGGACAGACTAGATGGAGGGGGCGCTCTCCTCCTAATATAAGGACAGACTAGATGGAGGGGGCGCTCTCCTCCTAATATAAGGACAGACTAGATGGAGGGGGCGCTCTCCTCCTAATATAAGGACAGACTAGATGGAGGGGGCGTTCTCCTCCTAATATAAGGACAGACTAGATGGAGGGGGCGCTCTCCTCCTAATATAAGGACAGATTAGATGGAGGGGGCGCTCTCCTCCTAATATAAGGACAGATTAGATGGAGGGGGTGCTCTACTACTAATATAAGGACAGACTAGATGGAGGGGGCGCTCTACTACTAATATAAGGACAGACTAGATGTAGGGGGCGCTCTATTCCTAATACAGTCCTATGAAAAAGTTTGGGCACCCCTATTAATCTTAATCATTTTTAGTTCTAAATATTTTGGTGTTTGCAGCAGCCATTTCAGTTTGATATATCTAATAACTGATGGACACAGTAATATTTCAGGACTGAAATGAGGTTTATTGTACTAACAGAAAATGTGCAATATGCATTAAACCAAAATTTGACTGGTGCAAAAGTATGGGCACCCTTATCATTTTATTGATTTGAATACTCCTAACTACTTTTTACTGACTTACTGAAGCACAAAATTGGTTTTGTAACCTCACTGAGCTTTGAATTTCATAGCCAGGTGTATCCAATCATGAGAAAAGGTATTTAAGGTGGCCAATTGCAAGTTGTTCTCCTATTTGAATCTCCTCTGAAGAGTGGCATCATGGGCTACTCAAAACAACTCTCAAATGATCTGAAAACAAAGATTGTCCAACATAGTTGTTCAGGGGAAGGATACAAAAAGTTGTCTCAGAGATTTAACTTGTCAGTTTCCACTGTGAGGAACATAGTAAGGAAATGGAAGACCACAGGGACAGTTCTTGTTAAGTCCAGAAGTGGCAGGCCAAGAAAAATATCAGAAAGGCAGAGAAGAAGAATGGTGAGAACAGTCAAGGACAATCCACAGACCACCTCCAAAGAGCTAAAGCATCATCTTGCTGCAGATGGTGTCACTGTGCATCGGTCAAAAATACAGCGCACTTTGCACAAGGAGAAGCTGTATGGGAGAGTGATGAGAAAGAAGCCGTTTCTGCAAGCACACCACAAACAGAGTCGCCTGAGGTATGAAAAAGCACATTTGGACAAGCCAGCTTCATTTTGGAAGAAGTTCCTGTGGACTGAGGAAACAAAGATTGAGTTGTTTGGTCATACAAAAAGGCATTATGCATGGCGTCCAAAAAAAACAGCATTACAAGAAAAACACATGCTACCCACTGTAAAATTTGGTGGAGGTTCCATCATGCTTTGGGGCTGTGTGGCCAATGCCAGCACCGGGAATCTTGTTAAAGTTGAGGGTCGCATGGATTCCACTCAGTATCAGCAGATTCTTGAGAATAATGTTCAAGAATCAGTGACGAAGTTGAAGTTACCCCAGGGATGGATATTTCAGCAAGACAATGATCCAAAACACCGCTCCAAATCAACTCAGGAATTCATGCAGAGGAACAATTACAATGTTCTGGAATGGCCATCCCAGTCCCCAGACCTGAATATCATTGAACATCTGTGGGATGATCTGAAGCGGGCTGTCCATGCTCGGCGACCATCTAACTTAACTGAACTTGAATTGTTTTGTAAAGAGGAATGGTCCAAAATACCTTCATCCAGGATCCAGGAACTGATTAAAAGCTACAGGAAGCGACTAGAGGCTGTTATCTTTGCAAAAGGAGGATCTACTAAATATTAATGTCACTTTTCTGTTGAGGTGCCCATACTTTTGCACCAGTCAAATTTTGGTTTAATGCATATTGCACATTTTCTGTTAGTACAATAAACCTCATTTCAATCCTGAAATATTACTGTGTCCATCAGTTATTAGATATATCAGACTGAAATGGCTGCTGCAAACACCAAAATATTTAGAACTAAAAATGATTAAGATTAATAGGGGTGCCCAAACTTTTTCATAGGACTGTATAAGGACAGACTGGATGGAGGGGGCGCTCTCCTAATATTAGGACAGACTAGATGGAGGGGGCGCTCTACTACTAATATAAGGACAGACTGGATGGAGGGGGCGCTCTCCTCCTAATATAAGAGAGACTAGATGGAGGGGGCGCCCTCCTCCTAATATAAGGACAGACTAGATGGAGGGGGCGCTCTACTACTAATATAAGGACAGACTAGATGGAGGGGGCGCTCTACTACTAATATAAGGACAGACTAGATGGAGGGGGCGCTCTCCTAATATTAGGACAGACTAGATGGTGGGGGCGCCCTCCTCCTAATATAAGGACAGACTAGATGGAGGGGGCGCTCTCCTTCTAATATAAGGACAGACTAGATGGAGGGGGCGCTCTCCTCCTAATATAAGGACAGACTAGATGGAGGGGGCGCTCTCCTCCTAATATAAGGACAGATTAGATGGAGGGGGCGCTCTACTATTAATATAAGGACAGACTAGATGGAGGGGGCGCTCTACTACTAATATAAGGACAGACTAGATGGAGGGGGCGCTCTATTCCTAATATAAGGACAGATTGGATGGAGGGGGCGCTCTATTCCTAATATAAGGACAGACTAGATGGAGGGGGCGCTCTACTATTAATATAAGGACAAACTAGATGGAGGGGGCGCTCTACTACTAATATAAGGACAGACTAGATGGAGGGGGCGCTCTCCTAATATTAGGACAGACTAGATGGAGGGGGCGCTCTACTACTAATATAAGGACAAACTAGATGGAGGGGGCGCTCTACTACTAATATAAGGACAGACTAGATGGAGGGGGCGCTCTCCTAATATTAGGACAGACTAGATGGAGGGGGCGCTCTCCTCCTAATATAAGGACAGACTAGATGGAGGGGGCGCTCTCCTCCTAATATAAGGACAGACTAGATGGAGGGGGCGCTCTCCTCCTAATATAAGGACAGACTAGATGGAGGGGGCGCTCTCCTCCTAATATAAGGACAGACTAGATGGAGGGGGCGCTCTCCTCCTAATATAAGGACAGACTAGATGGAGGGGGCGCTCTCCTCCTAATATAAGGACAGACTAGATGGAGGGGGCGCTCTCCTCCTAATATAAGGACAGACTAGATGGAGGGGGCGTTCTCCTCCTAATATAAGGACAGACTAGATGGAGGGGGCGCTCTCCTCCTAATATAAGAACAGACTAGATGGAGGGGGCGCTCTACTACTAATATAAGGACAGACTAGATGGAGGGGGCGCTCTCCTCCTAATATAAGGACAGATTAGATGGAGGGGGCGCTCTACTACTAAAATAAGGACAGACTAGATGGAGGGGGCGCTCTACTACTAATATAAGGACAGACTAGATGGAGGGGGCGCTCTACTACTAATATAAGGACAGACTGGATGGAGGGGGCGCTCTCCTAATATTAGGACAGACTAGATGGAGGGGGCGCTCTACTACTAATATAAGGACAAACTAGATGGAGGGGGCGCTCTACTACTAATATAAGGACAGACTAGATGGAGGGGGCGCTCTCCTCCTAATATAAGAACAGACTGGATGGAGGGGGCGCTCTCCTCCTAATATAAGGACAGACTAAATGGAGGGGGCGCTCTCCTCCTAATATAAGGACAGACTACATGGAGGGGGCGCTCTCCTAATATTAGGACAGACTAGATGGAGGGGGCGCTCTACTACTAATATAAAGACAAACTAGATGGAGGGGGCGCTCTCCTCCTAATATAAGGCCAGATTAGATGGAGGGGGCGCTCTACTACTAAAATAAGGACAGACTAGATGGAGGGGGCGCTCTACTACTAATATAAGGACAGACTAGATGGAGGGGGCGCTCTATTCCTAATATAAGGACAGACTGGATGGAGGGGGCGCTCTCCTCCTAATATAAGGACAGACTAGATGGAGGGGGCGCTCTACTACTAATATAAGGACAGACTAGATGGAGGGGGCGCTCTACTACTAATATAAGGACAGACTAGATGGAGGGGGCGCTCTATTCCTAATATAAGGACAGACTGGATGGAGGGGGCGCTCTCCTCCTAATATAAGGACAGACTAAATGGAGGGGGCGCTCTCCTCCTAATATAAGGACAGACTACATGGAGGGGGCGCTCTCCTAATATTAGGACAGACTAGATGGAGGGGGCGCTCTACTACTAATATAAGGACAGTCTGGATGGAGGGGGCGCTCTCCTCCTAATATAAGGACAGACTAGATGGAGGGGCGCTCTCCTCCTAAGATAAGGACAGACTAGATGGAGGGGGCGCTCTCCTAATATTAGGACAGACTAGATGGAGGGGGCGCTCTACTACTAATATAAGGACAAACTAGATGGAGGGGGCGCTCTACTACTAATATAAGGACAGACTAGATGGAGGGGGCGCTCTCCTAATATTAGGACAGACTAGATGGAGGGGGCGCTCTCCTCCTAATATAAGGACAGACTAGATGGAGGGGGCGCCCTCCTCCTAATATAAGGACAAACTAGATGGAGGGGTCGCTCTATTACTAATATAAGGACAGACTAGATGGAGGGGGCGCCCTCCTCCTAATATAAGGACAGACTAGATGGAGGGGGCACTCTCCTCCTAATATAAGGAAAGACTAGATGGAGGGGGCGCTCTCCTCCTAATATAAGGACAGACTGGATGGAGGGGGTGCCCTCCTCCTAATATAAGGACAGACTAGATGGAGGGGGCGCTCTCCTCCTAATATAAGGACAGACTAGATGGAGGGGGCGCTCTACTACTAATATAAGGACAGACTAGATGGAGGGGGCGCTCTACTACTAATATAAGGACAGACTAGATGGAGGGGGCGCTCTCCTAATATTAGGACAGACTAGATGGAGGGGGCGCTCTCCTCCTAATATAAGGACAGACTAGATGGAGGGGGCGCTCTCCTCCTAATATAAGGACAGACTAGATGGAGGGGGCGCTCTCCTCCTAATATAAGGACAGACTAGATGGAGGGGGCGCTCTCCTCCTAATATAAGGACAGACTAGATGGAGGGGGCGCTCTCCTCCTAATATAAGGACAGACTAGATGGAGGGGGCGCTCTCCTCCTAATATAAGGACAGACTAGATGGAGGGGGCGCTCTCCTCCTAATATAAGGACAGACTAGATGGAGGGGGCGTTCTCCTCCTAATATAAGGACAGACTAGATGGAGGGGGCGCTCTCCTCCTAATATAAGAACAGACTAGATGGAGGGGGCGCTCTACTACTAATATAAGGACAGACTAGATGGAGGGGGCGCTCTCCTCCTAATATAAGGACAGATTAGATGGAGGGGGCGCTCTACTACTAAAATAAGGACAGACTAGATGGAGGGGGCGCTCTACTACTAATATAAGGACAGACTAGATGGAGGGGGCGCTCTACTACTAATATAAGGACAGACTGGATGGAGGGGGCGCTCTCCTAATATTAGGACAGACTAGATGGAGGGGGCGCTCTACTACTAATATAAGGACAAACTAGATGGAGGGGGCGCTCTACTACTAATATAAGGACAGACTAGATGGAGGGGGCGCTCTCCTCCTAATATAAGAACAGACTGGATGGAGGGGGCGCTCTCCTCCTAATATAAGGACAGACTAAATGGAGGGGGCGCTCTCCTCCTAATATAAGGACAGACTACATGGAGGGGGCGCTCTCCTAATATTAGGACAGACTAGATGGAGGGGGCGCTCTACTACTAATATAAAGACAAACTAGATGGAGGGGGCGCTCTCCTCCTAATATAAGGCCAGATTAGATGGAGGGGGCGCTCTACTACTAAAATAAGGACAGACTAGATGGAGGGGGCGCTCTACTACTAATATAAGGACAGACTAGATGGAGGGGGCGCTCTATTCCTAATATAAGGACAGACTGGATGGAGGGGGCGCTCTCCTCCTAATATAAGGACAGACTAGATGGAGGGGGCGCTCTACTACTAATATAAGGACAGACTAGATGGAGGGGGCGCTCTACTACTAATATAAGGACAGACTAGATGGAGGGGGCGCTCTATTCCTAATATAAGGACAGACTGGATGGAGGGGGCGCTCTCCTCCTAATATAAGGACAGACTAAATGGAGGGGGCGCTCTCCTCCTAATATAAGGACAGACTACATGGAGGGGGCGCTCTCCTAATATTAGGACAGACTAGATGGAGGGGGCGCTCTACTACTAATATAAGGACAGTCTGGATGGAGGGGGCGCTCTCCTCCTAATATAAGGACAGACTAGATGGAGGGGCGCTCTCCTCCTAAGATAAGGACAGACTAGATGGAGGGGGCGCTCTCCTAATATTAGGACAGACTAGATGGAGGGGGCGCTCTACTACTAATATAAGGACAAACTAGATGGAGGGGGCGCTCTACTACTAATATAAGGACAGACTAGATGGAGGGGGCGCTCTCCTAATATTAGGACAGACTAGATGGAGGGGGCGCTCTCCTCCTAATATAAGGACAGACTAGATGGAGGGGGCGCCCTCCTCCTAATATAAGGACAAACTAGATGGAGGGGTCGCTCTATTACTAATATAAGGACAGACTAGATGGAGGGGGCGCCCTCCTCCTAATATAAGGACAGACTAGATGGAGGGGGCACTCTCCTCCTAATATAAGGAAAGACTAGATGGAGGGGGCGCTCTCCTCCTAATATAAGGACAGACTGGATGGAGGGGGTGCCCTCCTCCTAATATAAGGACAGACTAGATGGAGGGGGCGCTCTCCTCCTAATATAAGGACAGACTAGATGGAGGGGGCGCTCTACTACTAATATAAGGACAGACTAGATGGAGGGGGCGCTCTACTACTAATATAAGGACAGACTAGATGGAGGGGGCGCTCTACTACTAATATAAGGACAGACTAGATGGAGGGGGCGCTCTACTACTAATATAAGGACAGACTAGATGGAGGGGGCGCCCTCCTCCTAATATAAGGACAAACTAGATGGAGGGGTCGCTCTATTACTAATATAAGGACAGACTAGATGGAGGGGGCGCCCTCCTCCTAATATAAGGACAGACTAGATGGAGGGGGCACTCTCCTCCTAATATAAGGACAGACTAGATGGAGGGGGCGCTCTCCTCCTAATATAAGGACAGACTGGATGGAGGGGGTGCCCTCCTCCTAATATAAGGACAGACTAGATGGAGGGGGCGCTCTCCTCCTAATATAAGGACAGACTAGATGGAGGGGGCGCTCTACTACTAATATAAGGACAGACTAGATGGAGGGGGCGCTCTACTACTAATATAAGGACAGACTAGATGGAGGGGGCGCTCTACTACTAATATAAGGACAGACTAGATGGAGGGGGCGCTCTACTACTAATATAAGGACAGACTAGATGGAGGGGGCGCCCTCCTCCTAATATAAGGACAAACTAGATGGAGGGGTCGCTCTATTACTAATATAAGGACAGACTAGATGGAGGGGGCGCCCTCCTCCTAATATAAGGACAGACTAGATGGAGGGGGCACTCTCCTCCTAATATAAGGACAGACTAGATGGAGGGGGCGCTCTCCTCCTAATATAAGGACAGACTGGATGGAGGGGGTGCCCTCCTCCTAATATAAGGACAGACTAGATGGAGGGGGCGCTCTCCTCCTAATATAAGGACAGACTAGATGGAGGGGGCGCTCTACTACTAATATAAGGACAGACTAGATGGAGGGGGCGCTCTACTACTAATATAAGGACAGACTAGATGGAGGGGGCGCTCTACTACTAATATAAGGACAGACTAGATGGAGGGGGCGCTCTACTACTAATATAAGGACAGACTAGATGAAGGGGGCGCTCTACTACTAATATAAGGACAGACTAGATGGAGGGGGCGATCTCCTCCTAATATAAGGACAGACTAGATGGAGGGGGCGCCCTCCTCCTAATATAAGGACAGACTAGATGGAGGGGGCACTCTCCTCCTAATATAAGGACAGACTAGATGGAGGGGTGTTCTCCTCCTAATATAAGGACAGACTAGATGGAGGGGGCGTTCTCCTCCTAATATCTCTTCCTGTTATGGATTTTTTTTTCTTGATGTCTGACTGGTTAAAAAATGCTATACAGATGATAGAAATGTAGTACAGATACCTCTCCGCTCAGCAGATACATGATAGAAATGTAGTACAGTTACCTCTCCGCTCAGCAGATACATGATAGAAATGTAGTACAGATACCTCTCCGCTCAGCAGGGAGATGATAGAAATGTAGTACAGATACCTCTCCGCTCAGCAGATACATGATAGAAATGTAGTACAGTTACCTCTCCGCTCAGCAGATACATGATAGAAATGTAGTACAGATACCTCTCCGCTCAGCAGGGAGATGATAGAAATGTAGTACAGATACCTCTCCGCTCAGCAGATACATGATAGAAATGTAGTACAGATACCTCTCCGCTCAGCAGATACATGATAGAAATGTAGTACAGATACCTCTCCGCTCAGCAGATAGATGATAGAAATGTAGTACAGATACCTCTCCGCTCAGCAGATAGATGATAGAAATGTAGTACAGATACCTCTCCGCTCAGCAGGGAGATGATAGAAATGTAGTACAGATACCTCTCCGCTCAGCAGATAGATGATAGAAATGTAGTACAGATACCTCTCCGCTCAGCAGGGAGATGATAGAAATGTAGTACAGATACCTCTCCGCTCAGCAGATAGATGATAGAAATGTAGTACAGTTACCTCTCCGCTCAGCAGATACATGATAGAAATGTAGTACAGATACCTCTCCGCTCAGCAGATAGATGATAGAAATGTAGTACAGTTACCTCTCCGCTCAGCAGATAGATGATAGAAATGTAGTACAGTTACCTCTCCGCTCAGCAGATAGATGATAGAAATGTAGTACAGTTACCTCTCCGCTCAGCAGATAGATGATAGAAATGTAGTACAGATACCTCTCCGCTCAGCAGATAGATGATAGAAATGTAGTACAGATACCTCTCCGCTCAGCAGGTAGATGATAGAAATGTAGTACAGATACCTCTCCGCTCAGCAGATACATGATAGAAATGTAGTACAGTTACCTCTCCGCTCAGCAGGTAGATGATAGAAATGTAGTACAGTTACCTCTCCGCTCAGCAGGTAGATGATAGAAATGTAGTACAGTTACCTCTCCGCTCAGCAGGTAGATGATAGAAATGTAGTACAGTTACCTCTCCGCTCAGCAGATAGATGATAGAAATGTAGTACAGTTACCTCTCCGCTCAGCAGGTAGATGATAGAAATGTAGTACAGTTACCTCTCCGCTCAGCAGAGATGATAGAAATGTAGTACAGTTACCTCTCCACTCAGCAGATAGATGATAGAAATGTAGTACAGATACCTCTCCGCTCAGCAGATAGATGATAGAAATGTAGTACAGATACCTCTCCGCTCAGCAGATACATGATAGAAATGTAGTACAGTTACCTCTCCGCTCAGCAGATTGTACTACATTTCTATCATCTATCTGCTGAGCGGAGAGGTAACTGTACTACATTTCTATCATCTATTTGCTGAGCGGAGAGGTATCTGTACTACATTTCTATCATCTATGTGCTGAGCGGAAGGTATCTGTACTACATTTCTATCATGTATCTGCTGAGCGGAGAGGTAACTGTACTACATTTCTATCATCTACCTGCTGAGCGGAGAGGTAACTACTACATTTCTATCATCTATCTGCTGAGCGGAGAGGTATCTGTACTACATTTCTATCATCTATCTGCTGAGTGGAGAGGTAACTGTACTACATTTCTATCATCTCTCTGCTGAGCGGAGAGGTAACTGTACTACATTTCTATCATCTGTTACCTCTCCGCTCAGCAGGTAGATGATAGAAATGTAGTACAGTTACCTCTCCGCTCAGCAGGTAGATGATAGAAATGTAGTACAGTTACCTCTCCGCTCAGCAGGTAGATGATAGAAATGTAGTACAGTTACCTCTCCGCTCAGCAGATAGATGATAAAAATGTAGTACAGTTACCTCTCCGCTCAGCAGATACATGATAGAAATGTAGTACAGTTACCTCTCCGCTCAGCAGGTAGATGATAGAAATGTAGTACAGTTACCTCTCCGCTCAGCAGATACATGATAGAAATGTAGTACAGTTACCTCTCCGCTCAGCAGGGAGATGATGAAATGTAGTACAGATACCTCTCCGCTCAGCAGATACATGATAGAAATGTAGTACAGATACCTCTCCGCTCAGCAGATACATGATAGAAATGTAGTACAGTTACCTCTCCGCTCAGCAGATACATGATAGAAATGTAGTACAGTTACCTCTCCGCTCAGCAGGTAGATGATAGAAATGTAGTACAGATACCTCTCCGCTCAGCAGATAGATGATAGAAATGTAGTACAGATACCTCTCCGCTCAGCAGATAGATGATAGAAATGTAGTACAGTTACCTCTCCGCTCAGCAGATACATGATAGAAATGTAGTACAGATACCTTCCGCTCAGCAGATAGATGATAGAAATGTAGTACAGATACCTCTCCGCTCAGCAGATAGATGATAGAAATGTAGTACAGTTACCTCTCCGCTCAGCAGATACATGATAGAAATGTAGTACAGTTACCTCTCCGCTCAGCAGGTAGATAATAGAAATGTAGTACAGTTACCTCTCCGCTCAGCAGATACATGATAGAAATGTAGTACAGATACCTTCCGCTCAGCAGATAGATGATAGAAATGTAGTACAGATACCTCTCCGCTCAGCAGATAGATGATAGAAATGTAGTACAGTTACCTCTCCGCTCAGCAGATACATGATAGAAATGTAGTACAGTTACCTCTCCGCTCAGCAGGTAGATAATAGAAATGTAGTACAGTTACCTCTCCGCTCAGCAGATACATGATAGAAATGTAGTACAGATACCTCTCCGCTCAGCAGATAGATGATAGAAATGTAGTACAGATACTTCTCCGCTCAGCAGATAGATGATAGAAATGTAGTACAGTTACCTCTCCGCTCAGCAGGTAGATGATAGAAATGTAGTACAGTTACCTCTCCGCTCAGCAGGGAGATGATAGAAATGTAGTACAGATACCTCTCCGCTCAGCAGGTAGATGATAGAAATGTAGTACAGTTACCTCTCCGCTCAGCAGGTAGATGATCTCCAAGGTGAAGTCTAATATTCTTCTGGTGATCTCATTCCTGTCTTCGTCCATCTTTTGTGGGTCATTCAGGAGAAGTGTTCTGGAGGAGGAAACTAGATGAGTTCAGGCGATCTAGAATAGCAGGAAATTTATGGTGAGAGGAGGGGCTCTAAATCATACAGAACCTCTGCTTCTAATAGTCCTCACCACATGGACTAGAGGGGGATTCCAAAGACTGCCATTTAAGGTATAAATGTCTGACAGATGCAGGTTGTACCTCAGGAACCCTCTTATATGTAGACAATGGGGAGGAGGCCACCTATGTTCTCAGTAGAGGTATACAATACATACTTATAGCATTCCTTCTTTCTAACCAACGGTACAGCTAGTTGTAATGATTGGGTAGCTACCAGTAACAATGGGGATGGCTATCTGTAATGATGGATCTACTGCCTGTAAAAATGCTGTGGCTGCCCGCAATGATGGGGTGACTACCTGTAATGATGGGTGGCTATCAGCAATGATGGGATGACTACCTGTAATTATGGCGCGGCTAGTTGTAATGATAACGTGGCTGCCTGCTATAACGATGGTGATGACTACCTGTAATGATGAGGTTGTTGCCTGTAATGATGAGGGGCTACCAGAAATGATAGGGCGGCTAGTTATAATGATGGGACGACTACCTGTAACAGTGATGATTACCTGTAATGATGGGACGACTACCTGTAATGATGGTGCGGCTAGTAGTAATAACAGGAGGCTACCAGCAGTTATGGGACGACTACCTGTAACGGTGAAGGCTACCTGTAATTATGGGGTGACTTCCTGTAACGGTGATAATTACCTGGAACGATAGTGATGACTACCTGTAATGATGGTGCGGCTAGTTGTAGTGACAGGTGGCTACCAGCAATGATGGGGTGACTACCTGTAACGATGGTGATGATTACCTGTAATGATGGGACGACTACCTGTAATTATGGCGCGGCTAGTTGTAATGATAACGTGGCTGCCTGCTATAACGATGGTGATGACTACCTGTAATGATGAGGTTGTTGCCTGTAATGATGAGGGGCTACCAGAAATGATAGGGCGGCTAGTTATAATGATGGGACGACTACCTGTAACAGTGATGATTACCTGTAATGATGGGACGACTACCTGTAATGATGGTGCGGCTAGTAGTAATAACAGGAGGCTACCAGCAGTTATGGGACGACTACCTGTAACGGTGAAGGCTACCTGTAATTATGGGGTGACTTCCTGTAACGGTGATAATTACCTGGAACGATAGTGATGACTACCTGTAATGATGGTGCGGCTAGTTGTAGTGACAGGTGGCTACCAGCAATGATGGGGTGACTACCTGTAACGATGGTGATGATTACCTGTAATGATGGGACGACTACCTGTAATTATGGCGCGGCTAGTTGTAATGATAACGTGGCTGCCTGCTATAACGATGGTGATGACTACCTGTAATGATGAGGTTGTTGCCTGTAATGATGAGGGGCTACCAGAAATGATAGGGCGGCTAGTTATAATGATGGGACGACTACCTGTAACAGTGATGATTACCTGTAATGATGGGACAACTACCTGTAATGATGGTGCGGCTAGTAGTAATAACAGGAGGCTACCAGCAGTTATGGGACGACTACCTGTAACGGTGAAGGCTACCTGTAATTATGGGGTGACTTCCTGTAACGGTGATAATTACCTGGAACGATAGTGATGACTACCTGTAATGATGGTGCGGCTAGTTGTAGTGACAGGTGGCTACCAGCAATGATGGGGTGACTACCTGTAACGATGGTGATGACTACCTGTAATGATGGTGCTGTTGCTTGCAATGATGAGTGGCCACCAGAAATGATAGGGCGGCTAGTTATAATGATGGGTGGCTACCAGCAATGACGGGACGACTACCTGTAATGATGGCGTGGCTTGCTGTAATGTTGGGGTGACTACCTGTAATGACGGGACGACTACCTGTAATGATGGCGTGGCTTGCTGTAATGATGGGGTGACTACCTGTAATGACGGGACGACTACCTGTAATGATGGCGTGGCTCGCTGTAATGACGGGGCGACTAGCTGTAATGACGGGACGACTACCTGTAATGATGGCGTGGCTTGCTGTAATGATGGAGTGACTACCTGTAATGACGGGACGACTACCTGTAATGATGGCGTGGCTTGCTGTAATGATGGGGTGACTACCTGTAATGACGGGACGACTACCTGTAATGATGGTGTGGCTCGCTGTAATGATGGGGTGACTACCTGTAATGACGGGACGACTACCTGTAATGATGGCGTGGCTCGCTGCAATGATGGGGTGACTACCTGTAATGACGGGACGACTACCTGTAATGATGGCGTGGCTCGCTGTAATGATGGGGTGACTACCTGTAATGACGGGACGACTACCTGTAATGATGGCGTGGCTCGCTGTAATGATGGGGTGACTACCTGTAATGACGGGACGACTACCTGTAATGATGGCGTGGCTTGCTGTAATGATGGAGTGACTACCTGTAATGACGGGACGACTACCTGTAATGATGGCGTGGCTTGCTGTAATGATGGGGTGACTACCTGTAATGACGGGACGACTACCTGTAATGATGGGGTGACTACCTGTAACGATGGTGATGACTACCTGTAATGATGGTGCTGTTGCCTGCAATGATGAGTGGCCACCAGAAATGATAGGGTGGCTAGTTATAATGATGGGTGGCTATCAGCAATGACGGGACGACTACCTGTAATGATGGCGTGGCTTGCTGTAATGATGGGGTGACTACCTGTAACGATGGTGAGGACTACCTGTAATGATGGTGCGGCTAGTTGTAATGACAGGTGGCTACCAGCAATGATGGGGTGACTACCTGTAACGATGGTGATGACTACCTGTAATGATGGTGCTGTTGCCTGCAATGATGAGTGGCCACCAGAAATGATAGGGCGGCTAGTTATAATGATGGCGTGGCTTGCTGTAATGATGGGGTGACTACCTGTAATGATGGCGTGGCTAGTTATAATGATGGAGTGACTACCTGTAATGACGGGACGACTACCTGTAATGACGGCGTGGCTCGCTGTAATGATGGAGTGACTACCTGTAATGACGGGACGACTACCTGTAATGATGGCGTGACTACCAGCAATGACGGGACGACTACCTGTAATGATGGCGTGGCTCGCTGTAATGATGGGGTGACTACCTGTAATGATGGCGTGACTACCTGTAATGATGGGACGACTACCTGTAATGATGGCGTGGCTTGCTGTAATGATGCCGTGGCTTGCTGTAATGATGGGGTGACTACCTGTAATGATGGGGTGACTACCTGTAATGACGGGACGACTACCTGTAATGATGGCGTGACTACCAGCAATGACGGGACGACTACCTGTAATGATGGCGTGGCTCGCTGTAATGATGGGGTGACTACCAGCAATGACGGGACGACTACCTGTAATGATGGCGTGGCTCGCTGCAATGATGGGGTGACTACCTGTAATGATGGGACGACTACCTGTAATGATGGCGTGGCTCGCTGTAATGATGGGGTGACTACCTGTAATGATGGCGTGGCTCGCTGTAATGATGGGGTGACTACCTGTAATGATGGGGTGACTACCTGTAATGATGGCGTGGCTTGCTGTAATGAGCAGGCACCATGGTTGCTATGGCAGCGTCACTGCGCCTGGTAACGTGATGAGGGATTCTAGCTCGGGCTGGGCTGTTTCAGTTTTTCAGGGGAGGGGGGCGCGCATACCCCTAAAGTTATTGATCTCAGTGAATCTACTGTAGTGCGGGGCAGGGATAAAGAAAGAATCAAACTCCTCAAGCACATCTTACCTTAAGGCAGGAGTCACACACAGGTTTCCTGTATATGAAGCAAACCCCCAAAATAATGCACAGTGGTCAGGTGTGAACGTAATCTGACAGCAAGAAGTGTCCAGGCGCTCTGTGTGAGTCTATGGGCTGTGATACTGGCTGATAACAGAGAGACCGAGCGCTCCACACACAACTGCACTGACAAGTAAGGACCTGTCATGACGTCACCATCATGTGATCAGTGTCCAAGGGGGCGGAGCTCAGCAGTGTGGCGTATAAGTGCTAGAACCTGAAGGACCTGAGATGGTGTCACCGTCACGTGATCTGAGCATGTGGCCGTGGAGCTCAGGTGCGACTGATGTGTGACGTCATTTGCCTGGAGTAACCGGACCTCTTGTCACGTGCTGAGCAGATTCGTCACTAGTCCTGTCCGATAGTTCTACAGATTTACCTCAGTGGCTGGAGATGTCACGACTGGGAATGGTAAGGTAACCTAGAATGGTGGATATAGAGAGATATTACATAGCTGTAATCTACATATGACCCTGCTGGAGGTGAGATACAGAGCCTGACCTCATAGAACCATATAGCAGCCATAAGGATAGGCGTGTGTGTATATATATATATATATATATATATATATATATATATATATATACTCTGTATGTAGCGGCTACCAGTGATGATGGGGATGGATACCTGTAATAACAATAATATATGTATATATCCTATCGTACTACTATTATATATGTGACAGTATATATACATCCTACTACTATTATATATGTGACAGTATATATACATCCTACTACTATTATATATGTGACAGTATATATACATCCTACTACTATTATATATGTGACAGTATATATATCCTACTACTATTATATATGTGACAGTATATATACATATATATATCCTACTACTATTATATATGTGACAGTATATATACATATATATATATATCCTACTACTATTATACATGTGACAGTATATATATCCTACTACTATTATATATGTGACAGTATATATACATATATATATATCCTACTACTATTATACATGTGACAGTTTGGATGTTTGTTCCTCAATCACACAGAAACCACTGAGCAGATTTGGATGATATTTGCCCCATAGATACTCTGTAACCTGGAGTAACACATCGGCTACTTTGTATCCCGGTAAATGACATGGCTTCACTACTGTTCTGGATTTATGGTCACATACTATATTACACTGCTCCTGCAGCCGCTTATCTCAGGTCCCAGGGCTGTTATCTCTCTATGTAACACTCAGCTAACCCTCAGTCCATTGTGTACAAGCATCTGCATATTATCTGATCTGCTCCAGGCAGTGCTGACACACTGGAGGGGAAAACACCTTTAATCCACATTGGCAGTTTGCTAATATTAAACATGGCGGGAAAAAGAAAATCTAATTTGTTGCAAAATTCTAAACCAACCAGAGCTATGAAGGTCCTTGACCCAGCAGTGGAGGATAATTTATGGGAACCAAAACGGCCATGTATATCTTACAAGTAACAGAGGGACAGGTTAAACATGTCTACAAGAGTGGGCCATGCAATCAGCTACTCCTGTCTCAGCTTACTAGAAGTTATCTGTATTCATCTAATCAGAAACCCCACTAAACAGACAAAATGATAAAATATAGTCTTCAGAGAATGTTAGGATGACTGCAGAATGGAAATCTGAATGTATTATTTCACTGACAAGATTTAACCCCTTCCCGCCGCGGGCATTTTTTTATTTTCTTTTTCCAAAGCCCATAACTTTATTTTTCTGCTCTCAGAGCCATATGGGGTCTTAATGTTTCTCGAGCAAATTGTTTTTCATGATGGGACAATTAATTATTCTGTACAATGGATCTAGCATTTACTCTGGAGCGTATGCTGGCTAACCGGAATCATACCTATACCAACTTTCGCTCCAAATGGTCCATTTGGCTCTCTTATATGGAGACTAGGAAAGCACCTTCTTCCCTGTAATGTCAGGTTGGCCCCATTGCGACACCTTCATTATTTTTATGATATCAGGCGGCTCCGTATGGTTTTTCTTTTCTTTTATAGAAGGATCTGGTGGCTGCTATTTTTCTATTTTGTGACTTGTCTATTTTGTATTTGTTGTATTTTTTGTGACACTAGCTATGTACCCGGGTATACTGTTTTCAATTATGTGTTTTATTTCTTGTTTTTCTTTGGTTCTATCTTGTTCCCTTTCTCTCTTGCCTCCACTCCTTTCTGTGTTCCTGACCTCGTTTATTCTTAAGTGTCTGGTATCTGGGAGGTTCAAGTATGTTTAACTTTCGGACCTTCATATGCACTGTTATATTTCCTTTTCCCTTTTTTTTTTTTTTTTTTGTGTTCTACATTGATGGCTGTGGAAAAAGGTCTTATCACATCACACACACATCCAGAATGCGCTGATAGATACAACACTCAGCGTGTATG